>NC_058130.1:304498226-304512487 GCF_016433145.1 Gracilinanus agilis | reverse complement strand
AGGAAGGAAGGAAGGAAGGAAGGAAGGGAAAAAAAACAAAGAGAGAAAAGGTCAATGTGGTACTTTTAGAAAATTAACTGTGGGAGACAGAAGAAAATCCTAAAATGAAAAAAGATAGCAAGAGAGCTTTGAAATTTACACATTATATTTGTTATATACTTAAAAGAAAAAACAAGTTGTGTATAATAGAGATTAGAGGTATGACATGCAATCCTATTTTTTCTCTTCTACTTTGCATATGAAAATGCTTTTTTTTAAGCTTAATGTTTGTTACATTTCAATTTTTTTTTAAATCTAAAAAACAACAGACTGTTCAGAATAACTAGATTGGAATCAGGAAGACCTGAGTCCATATCCTATCTCAGACACTTGATATTTGACCCTGGGTAATTCACAAAACCTCTCTCAGGATATAACTTTCCCCACGAATAAATTGAGAATAATAATAATAACTACTTCATAATCTTTTTTGTAAAAATTAAGTGAGAGAAAAGATATAAAGCATTTTACAATGTTAACAATATTTCCTATGGAGAGAATATTCAGTATACTTTGGGTGAATTTTAGTGACATTTCTTATAAAATATCTCATACTAATTTTATGGAAAAGTTGGAGTAAAGATGTAGAATAGTAGATAACATAATTAGATGGATTCAAAATTGATTGTATGGTGAGGCTCAGAATAATTGTTAACAGATTAATGTCAATGTGTCTTGGTCCTTAGCTATTGTAGTGTTTTGGTCAGTGATTTGGCTAAAAATATTAGCACCAACTTTGCTTCAACTTTAGCTTCAACTTTGCAAATAGTAAGCTTGGGTAGATAGTTAATTTAAAGATTGAATCAGGACCAAAAATACTTGACATGATAGAACATTAAACTGAAACTAAGATAGGATCATTAGAGTTTATATGAATTCTTAAACATGGGTACCAAAAAAATCAAATATGTAAATACAGATAGGGAAAACAGTTTGCAGTCTGAAAAAGATCCAAGGTGTTTTAGTAGTTGGCAAGCTCAGTATGAGTTTTCAGGATTGCATGGTGTACAGATGGGATTTGTGCAAGGGAGATGGGACAAAAGGAGCCAGAGAAGGAGTTGCTGACAATTGATGACAGTTGAGACCAGAGAGAATTCTGGGTGATGCTCCGGAGGAAGGAAGAGGAGGAGGAGAGGGCTTCCAGCAGAGGGCTGGGAAAATAGAAGAGGAGGACATCCCAGCTCGGATTCAGTCCTGAGGGCTTCCTGAGGATATTTCTTTGGAAACTGAAACCTTGATTCCCTGGTCAAAGCCATTCATCGCATCTCACCCATCAAGACTTCAATCATGGAGTAAGATAAGTTTTTTGGACTCCATTTTGGGAGCGATCTCTTGGTCTCCTTCCCCCATTACCTAACCTTGCTGAGAGACCCTCTTTCAGTCAAAACTTACAATTAGAGAAAAGGATAGAAACAGAGAAATAGAAACAGAAACTGAAGGAGAAGGGATGAGGGGGGACAAGCTTAGGAGTGGGAACCATTGGGTTTCCCACCTAAGTGACAGACCCCATAGGAATAGTGAAGAGGGCACCCCAAAATCCCTGTACCCTTCACCCCTTTCCTCAATCCCTGAATTGTGAATAATAAAAGCCATTCATCAGTCAGATAGCATTCCAGAATGCCTGAGAGACAACAAGGCAGAGAGGAAGCACAGCTTGGTCTGGCTGCCTCCGTCTTGAAGCCCGACCACCTGCTGTGAAGTTAACTGATGGAGGGAAGTTTGTGTGAGCCCTCTCCTTATTCAGGATCAGATTGGGGTACCACATACCTCATCTTATAGGGAAGCCTCGTCCCCAGCTCCTGTGGGGCAGCACGACCATCCAGGTTACCCAGTTTCAGGGTGACACCCCTTTAAAGTCTCCCAGTATATATTCGGCCCCAGGGGAGAGTTCGAAGAGAGACTCAACATACTGACTCTATCTACCTTCAATCTATCATAACACTGGTTATTGGCTCTCTTTATTATTACAATGGCAGGCAAAAAGAGCTTTATGAAAATTTGACTGGTTTTAAAGAGCCATAGTTTCCAGGAATTAAGAAGTAAATGATCCCAGTATAGTCAGCTCTCATTAAATTTTACCTAAAGCATTGTATTGAATTCTTGCTCAACAAGTAGAGGAAATCAATCATTGTACATTGTCCAGAGCAATAAGAATGGTTCAGTCTTGAGTCCATGTCATGTGAGGATCATTTAAAGTATCTGGGTATGTTTAGCCTAGAGAAAACACAACTCAATAGAAGAAGGAAATGGTAGCATGATAACTCTCTTCAAGTATTTGGAAGGCAGTCATATGAGGAAGAACTAGACTTGTCCTATGTTTGGCTCAAAGGGCAGAATCAAAGTCACTGGACATAAGATGCAAATGGGTAGATTTGGGTCAAACAACAAGAAAAAAACCTTCCTGATGATTAGATGTTTCCAAAAGTGAAGTGGCAGGTTCCTCCTCCCTAGCTGTATTGCCAATAAATTTTGTAGGTCTTCAAGAAAAAGTTGAGTGATCACATGTCAACTAAATTGTAGTTTGGATTCCCTTTACTTATAGGTTGTACTAAGTATCCACTGGAGCCCTTGCCATTTTTTGGATTCTGTGGTTTTTTTTTTCTGTGAATAAACCCACAGCAGATAGATGGAGCAGTGGATAGAGTACAGGTCTGTAGTCAGGAAAACTCATTTTCCTAAATTCAAATCTGGCTTCAGACACTTAGTGGCTGTGTCACCCTGGGCAAGTCATTTGAACCTGTTTACCTCTGTTTCCTCAACTACAAAATGAGCTGGAGAAAGAAACAGTAAACCACTCCAATATCTGTACCAAGAAAACCTCAAATAGGATCACAAAGAGTTGGACTGAAATTAATGAATAAAAGCAACCAAATGAGTGAACTAAAGTTAAGGAAATGAGAATAGTAAAGAAAAAAAAACTAATTTCAAATCAGTACATAAAAAAACACTTCCCTAAAGTCCTTCTTCAATATCTTATTGTAGAATGGGATGCATCTTGTGTTCTTGAAGGATATGGAAGAAAAATATATGTAGATCTTTCCATGATAGAAAAACTTTTAATCTGGTCTGGAAATTAACTGTATATTATTATCTTCTCAGGCCTACCCTGGCTAGGCTCAGCAAGACTCGTGATCTTAACACTGGCTACTGAATAAGGAATATTTTTGGACTTAACATATCAAACAAAGTATCTTCTAAGCCATTGAGGTCCTGCATTCTTCATTCAGAGAAAGTATTCACAAACAATGAAATAACAGATTTTTTTTTAAACCCTCACCTTTCATTTTAGAATCAATACAATGTAATGAATCTAAGACAGAAGAGCAGTAAGGACTAAGCAATGGGAGTTAAATGACTTGCCCAGGGTCATACAGCTAGAAAGTGTCTGAAATCAGATTTGTATACAGGATCTCCTTTCTCCAAGTTTAGCTCTCTATGCACTGAGCCACCTATGCTGCCCCAAAACAACAGGTTTTTGAAACATTGAATAAGTATCTAAAATAATGTTTCCTAATTTATAATTTTCAATGTATTTTTTAAAGAGTCCAGTGAATGAACTCCTAAAAACTACATCAATAATGAACCAGAGAGAGGAAGAAAGAAAAAGAGCAGGACAATATTCTAGTAATATTTTCTATGAGTCATTCTATAAAAAAATTTACTCGGTCCCATTTGGTAAAGATGGTATCTTTAAAATGGAAAAGCTACACTAAAGAATGCCTTCATGTGCATTAATAATGAACAGATCATTTAGTTCATAACAGTTCAGTTCACAACAGAACATCCTGAACTATTACCAGTCATGTCAACTTTTGTTACCATTGAATTCAAATGACTGGAAGAGAACATGAGACAGATAGCTTTGTACATTTCTGCTTCACTTAAATGCAATTTATGCGCAAGTCAAAAGATTTCACTAGTGATGCCATTTGGGTCCTCTTTGAATAGAAAGGACAACTGACATCCAGTCAATAAGGAATAATTTAATCAATGAGAATTTGAATCTATTTTTCTGAACACCAACATAATTTTATTTTAAATATTTTTCAGCTAAAAATATTAATTACTCTATAAAATACACTCTAAAATTATAATAAATTTTTATATCACATAACAAAAAGTTGAACTAAAAACACGAAGAAATCCACATTTGATAGCCAAATTTAAAATGTAAAAATTAATTTAAAAATTAAAAAATCATCATATGTGTTTTCATATGCTAAGTGGACCTTTAGCACCAACCAATTGCTGGGTACTAAATGTAAATGATAATTTAGGAAATAATTTTTTGAGGGGAAGGGAATTTATGGGTAAAAAATTTTGACCAAATTTGAAATTCTTCTTTCTTTTTTTTTTTTAACCCTTAACTTCTGTGTATTGGCTCCTTGGTGGTAGAAGAGTGGTAAGGGTGGGCAATGGGGGTCAAATGACTTGCCCAGGGTCACACAGCTGGGAAGTGTCTGAGGCTGGATTTGAACCTAGGACCTCCCGTCTCTAGGCCTGGCTCTCAATCCACTGAGCTACCCAGCTGCCCTAAATTTGAAATTCTTAACCTTGTATGGAGGCAACTCATTTTTTTTCTCCTTCTAATGAGACAAGAGGCATCATTTAATACAACAAAGATGGAGAAACAAATATAAATATAATTTTTTATTTAGCAACAGAGTTTGTGTGTGAATGAACAAGCAGGTCAGTCCCACTCTGCCAGCCATGGACTGCTCTGCCTGGTCTAGGATAGGTAAGCCTGATGCCATGCGCCATTGGATCCCTCTTGAAGCATAGACTTAAAATTGAAAGTATTACTAAAACTCAGCCTCTGATGAGGAGTGGCACTTAAAATATCTGGAGCGCCATTATTGTACCACTTTCTGTTAAGATGGTTATCCAAGTCTGGTTCTTAACTCATGAATAGGAATTGCAAATGGAAAAATACTCTAAAGAGCCAGGTAAAACCTGGGTCTTTTGTTTTTGTTTTTGTTTTAATCTCCTTGCAATAAGGAAAATGGTAATTTTGTTTATAAATATATTAATTTTCATAAATTATAATACATTATGATATATAACATACCTTAAAAATTATAATTTTATTTACTATTTAGTAAATGAGCTAATTCAATTCTAAAAATGAATTAATAAAACCAATGCAAACAGCACAATCCTTTATCTAAGTCAAGCCACATATGGAGTACTATGTTCAGTTCTAAGCATCACATTTTAGGAAGTAGATAAACTAAAGTGTATCTAAAGGAAGACAACCAGAATGATGAGGGGACTAGGAAATATGTCATGAAATTACAATCCAAAGACATCAAAATGTTTACTCAGGAGGAGAGGAGTCTCTAATACTCTACATATGTGATTTTATTGATGTGGACAGTAGCTCCAATATTTAAGATGGAAACCTATCCATCCCAGTTGGGATCTACAGTTGTTATACCATCTCATAAATTCTTCACCACTAGGTTCACCTAATGTCCTAGAAGCCTGTCTTGTAATATGGAATATAAGCTTAGAGCCTTTGCTCTTTTGCTGAAAAAGGCCTTTTAAATTCACATTTCTTCTTGTTCAGCCATGCCCAACTCTTTGAAATCCTATTTGAAGTTTTCTGGACAAAAATACTAGATTTTCTCCTTTTGTTCATTTTACAGATGAGTGAACTTAGTAAATGTGAGCAAGTTTAGAAAACATGGTAAACGAGTGAACAAGGTTAATGACTTGCCCAGGAAGGCTATATTTGAATACAGGTTTTCTTGACTCCCAGCCTGGTATTCTATAACTGTGCCACCAAACTGCCTCCAAAATCCACTCTATACACCTGGAAATACTCTCTGGAATGATGTGAATCAGTGGTTAATTTATTCACTTCAGGACTGATGTACATTCTGTTTAGAATCTAAAAAAAATTAGTTTTAGATCAACAGAAGATTGGGGGATGGAGGGATTGGTGATCTAGAACTATTTGCTGCTTGCTTATCTTTTCATTAACTATGATAAATTAATTAAATATGCAATTATGAAATATCCACTAGTTGTAAAGTATAATAATAATAATAATAATAATAATAATAGCACAGACTCATTCATCATTTTACTGTTATTAAATGCTTTACATAAGTATCTCATTTAAGTCCCATAAAAACCCTGTGAGGTAAATGGTATGAATTGTATTAAAACCATTTAACATAAGAAGACTCTGAAACTCATCTATATTAAGTCATTTCCCCAAGGTTGCAAAGATAATCAATAACAGAACTTACAATCAAGAATGGAACCCAGTTCTTCTGGTTGCAAGACCAATTTTCCCCGGTGATTTATAGTAACAACTAGTGGATTGCTAGTATATCTATTTTAAACCTTAAATTGATTATATCAATAAGAAACTTCCAGGCTCCTTTTTTAATAATAATACCTGAGTGCCTGGGAAGAGCTTCAAATACATAAAATAGGTAGGAAAGACACTGAGGAGACTTACTCAAGGACTTTGGGGCTCCACATCATCAGAAGTTTACATTGCCTTGGTTTCATGTACATCCTTTATACATATATTTTGACACGTGGGATCCTGGTGTGTGTATGTAAGCCTCCATGCATGTTTCCTTACCACAAGTGTCTCTGATCTCTGTGTATATATTCTCTCTGGTCTCTGATTATGTATCTTTTCTATGTATTAGAGATCTGCGCATGTTTTCTAGTTTTATATTTTCTGTGCAAATGTGACTTCTCGTACATGTATTATTATAACATGGGACAATAGGACTTATATTTTTTACTTTTAAACTTGTCTTCTGGTTGACTAGTAAAGCAAACTCATTTGTTGAGGGTTCATCTCATGATCTAGTGACTCAAGTGGATTCTAAAGCACAAAGTTCCTAAAACCAAGGGAAGATTTGGGATTTTAGAAGTCAAGCACCCCTGAAGGGATGCTGGGCATGTATTATCCAGATATTGATATGCAGTTAGAAGGACAACTCATAGAGTTTGTCCATCACTGTATAAATCTTGGGGAAAATACTGAAAACTGACAGGAACTGAACTCAGAATTTACAAGGAGGGATAAAATGGGCCCCTTTGTTTTTAGAAGTGCTTTTAATGGCTTCAATCTTCTCCCTGAAACAAAAAAAAAAGAATAAATATCATTATTCTTCATAAAGTGATGTATAACAAGTGTACACTGGGCACAGAAGAATTAAAAGTCAAGATTATCGAAAGGGTAACACAGAAGAAAGTTGTGCATGTAAAGTCTATAACATTATTTACAGGAATCTTTTCAGGAGAAGTAATGTAAAAGCTGTCATCAGAAAAAAATGTATGTTTACTTTAAAAAAAATACTAGGCAGAAACAAGAGGGAGAGATTTTTTTAATACTTAAACGTTTTTTTAAAACAAATACAACTCAAAATATCATTGTCACAATGTTTTAAAGGCTTAAATATGCACATTAATATTTCTTAATCCTACTCTATACATTTGTATTTCTAGACTTACTGAATTTGAACTTAACAGCTAGTGGACATTTTAGGAACTCTGTAGATTAGCAACAACTTGAATTCCTAGATCATGAGAAGAGCCCTCAACAATCAATTTGCTTTGCTAACAAAACAAAAAACATGTTTTATGATTAAAATTCTCTGGAGATATTTTAATTTATAATTATTTATTAAATATAGCCAGATGGTCTCTTAGCTGCCTTCTTCCTCAGCTGGCTGTGCCAGCCCTAAGCCAGACAGTGTGCCTCCTCAGTCTGCCATTCCAAGAGAAGAGAGCCAGTTCCTGTCCCTCCACCAATTTATGCTCTTCATGACATCCCTTTCCCAAACCTCTTTGCTAGGGGGAATCTGACCTCAGTCCAGAAAAGAGGTAGATCTTCTGGATGCTGAGTCTCCACTCAACATTTAGAAAGGCCAGCCAGTACTTTTTCCCATTTGGTCTGCCCAAGAAGCTTATTTTCGGATAAATAAAGAATTTATCTCCACCCTGCTCCCACTAAAAGAAAGTTTGTAGCTTCAGTCTTGAGATCAAACATTTTGTTTTCCTTTAAAATAGAAAGGTTGTTTGAGAGTACTGAAAAGGGATGCAGTTTAATATTAATTTTCCATACACTTATAGCAGAAACTATTTACATTATGAAATGTAACATTAATGGAGTGATTGTTTGGTTCTATATTCTATTAGGGGAATTAATACATCTTTTATTTTTCACCTAGATGAGCAGACTCACTTGACATCATATTGAAAAATGTATAACAAAATATGAGTCAAATGTAATTTTCTGGTGGTAAATATAAATCTACCAAATTAATATACATAAACACCATTAGCAAAGTTCAACAGTGACCTTTTAGATTTGTCCTTACAATGTAAAGCATGATAGGAGAAGAAGATAAAATTGTATACCTCAAATGACCCCCCTCAACAACCCCCCCCCAAGAGACTGATTTCAGCAAGTATCCAGAGGGTAACGACTTCCAGTTAACTTCTTCACTACCCTTACCTTAGTTTCAGTTACCAGCATCGTCCATTATTGCACTATGAACTTTCCTGAAATGTTTGTCTAACACATAGGTCCTTACTTACTTAGAAACAACCCCTTTTTAAGGCATTTTGACTCCATCTTATAAATGACTTTGAATGAACTACGGAACCCTATGCAACAGTTAGTGTCCTTCAATGTCTAATTTTTTTGCCACTTACCAGTACAAAAAGATTTGGCAACTGGAGGTGAAAGATTCCAGAGCCCTGGAAAAGTTCTCCTACCTGTCTTTGCCCAATGGACAAATTTCTGTACCTTAGAAAAACTATCCCTTCTCAGTTGATAATTCCTTTTTCTAACACCTGTAACTAACATTCTTTTTTCTTCCAAGACTCTTTTTTGTATTTGTGTTAAATGAACAGCCATCTTTGTTTCACACAATGTTTTACTGAATAATGATTAGTTTACGAATGCTGCCCTAAAATTTTCTATATAAGGAAAATCTTTCATCAAATTCATTGTAAATGTTTTTAAACTTCGTATTTCCCCATACCTATCCAAAATAAATGGCTTCTTGCTTCAATCTTAGTCAACTCTTTATTGCTATTATGTGATCTCGACTGTAACAAACCAGACCAGTAAATATTGGTCCTTGAAAAATTAATCTACAACATAAGGATACAACTTTGCATCCTAGCATACTAAAACTTGAAAAAAATTAAAGAGAAAGGAAAGCCTGTAATACATTTAAAATTCTTAATAAATCTTTTCATATGAGATTCAATGAAAGAAGTTAGTGATGAGTCAAAATAATTTTAAACACAGATATAAGCCCTTTGTATTGATTATTTTATACCCAAAATTATAAGACAGATTCATATTAGAAATCACAAATTAATATTTGTTGTTTTTATTCAATAGAATGCCTGATAAACAATAAATTCCATTATAGGTGGGGTCTTATTAAACTTTTTATTACCCCAAACACTTAGGACAATACTCTGCAATTAATAATTTTTAATTGTTGAAAAGGAAGGAAAGTGGTGCATCAACAATATCAGTGGGGGTAAAAATCCTGAAATATGTCTTTTTTTGACTTTGCTCCCATACATGTCATTCAACAATATATTAGATAATACACAGAAATGACCCTGATGAAAATATCATTACAATAGGAATGTATGTTATACATTGGCAATTATATTGGCAAAGTGATACTATCTGAACAAAAGTATCATACTACAAACATAGAATGCAGTTCTCCTCAAGCACAGTCGATAATTCTGAAATGTTAATTAAACCATAACCACTAAAAGTTCTATAAACCAGATGGGTAATTTAACACAAACTATGCTTAGTATAAGTGGAAGAATATTTCACTTTACAATGCATCAAAACAGCCCTGACACCCATCACTATCATCATTATGTAACCTTGTAAAGCTAAGCCACTATGCTCTCTCTCGAAGTGAGACATAACCACAACTCATCTGTACTCTCATTTATAGAGTCCTTTTTTTTTATCAATTCTCTACTAAGAATATATTAAAAATACAAACAAAAACATTCATGTTTTAGGAACACAGCTGTTATTAAAGACTGAAAAAAATATCTATTGCCTAAAATGTCATTGTTGATGTAAAAATGTTATTATTGCCTCAAAAATGAACTTGGATTTGAATATAAACCTAAAGTATATGAACAGCCTTTTAATAATTCAAAATGCTGTGCTGTTGATTGCCACAATGATGGAATTCTATTGTTAGATATCTGGCTTCTTCATTATCTCAATAACCATTCTTCCTTCATAAAATTTTCCTTTCTTAAAACTAATTTGCTATTCTGAGCACTTGGTACAAAGCAGAAAGTTCAAGTAAGGTGGAAAAAATTCTAATAGAATATGTGTTACTCTAAAATTTAAAAAGTATAACTAAAGCTAGTCCCAAGTCAAAGGTGGAGTACAACACACCTCCAAACATAAGAGCTTTCCCATCTGTTTTGATGTGAAGTCATTTCTTCATTAGGATTGATGCCTAACTTGTCCATGTATCTTAGGACTATTGGGATCAATTATGGTAGCTTTCTATCTGTATGCTTTAATTCTAAAGGGATGTTTAAATACATAACTGGTTCATTGTAGAGTATAATAAGACTTTAATAGAGTATAATAGATATAATAGAGTTTAATAAGAAATTAACTCTTGAACTTGGTACATTCAAACAAACGTCAACACAAAAGGCAGAGATGGGAAGAAAGATAAGAAATTATTTCAGAAATCATAAAATGGGAAAAGAAGATGGGAATATAAAGAAATAATGAAGAAAAGTATTACCTTATCAGTAATATCTACTCAGGACTTTTTGCTTCTAAGTCAGGGCAGTTGAAAAGAAACCAAGGGACAGAAGAAAAAAGTGAACATTGCAAAAGCCTCCTAACCATCCTCTCTGTCTATATTCTGTCACTTATGAAATTTGTCCTAAATATCATAGGCAGAGGAATCTTCCTAAGGTAGCTTTTAAGCCTGTTATTCCTCTAATAAAAAAAAAATCCAGTGGCCACATTGTCTATGAAGTAAAAATTCAAAATCCTTAGCTTGACTTTCAAGGACCTCTGTAATCTGGCCTAAATCTACCTTTCAAAAATTATTTACTCTCCTCCATTTCAGTCTGATTTCCTCAGTCTTTCTGAGCATTCTCACCTCTGTGGCCATCCTGACAGCATATTCTCAACCTGGAATGTATGCAGTACACTGAAAGTCTGGCTGAAAATTTATCGTTGTATGATGAGATTTCACTCCAAATCTTTTCATAGGAGTTTTCAAACATCCAAACCTGGGTATTAGAAATGCTGACAATTTAGAACTGTGCGACTTTTTGCAAGTTAATTCATTTTTTGTCTTATCTGTAAAAATGAGGATAATGATTAATTCTCTAAGGGCAGAATGAGTATATATCATTGAGTATATAAAATTTTATATAGATGTGAATTATTATAATGTTTGAACTACTGGATACTAAAATGAGAGTCATTTCAGGATCAATGGTCTGCATCTAGAAATAGAAGTAATTTTTTATAACTAAGTTCAAAATATATTTTTGAACTAGAAGAAATTTTAAAAGTCAAATGATATGCTATATGGTTGAGGCTCCATTATGGGGGGTAGGGGTTGGATAAACAGGGTAAAGTGACTTGTCCAGGGTACCACAGCCAGTAAGTACTTGATACAGGATTTGAACTCATAAACATGAGTGTTCCTGATTCCAAGTCCAGTGTTCCATCCACTATATGCTACCTATGCTACCTAGCTTCCCTGAGATGTCCAGTAAGTTGTTGCTAATAAGGAATTTGAGTTTACTAATGGCATTACAATTAGAAATATATGAATTTCGATGGGGGTTAAGATGGCAGCAGAGTAAGAAGCAGCTCTTAACCTCTCCTGACCGAAACACACAAAACTCCTCAAGGGGACATAAAAACAAGTCCAGACGAACGGAGGAACCCCACAACAGGGCACAGCGTGGAAGGTAGGTGGAATCGAGACATTTCCAGGCTATAAAGGGCTATCACAAAATCGTGGGCTGAGCAACCGCCCTACCCCCACCCCCTCCACACACAAGATCTAGAGCTCTGAAGCCAGCTAAAAAGAAATAGAGCAAGTTTGGGGCACCCATCAAGTCATTGGCAGCTCCGGGGCCTGTTCCTGAGAACAGCAAAACTTAGGACCCCATTAAGCCAAAGAAAGCAGGCGAAAACTGAGCGCGGGCGCAGGACGCAGGGCGCACGGCGCAGGCTGAGCAGAACGCAGGCACTGGGGAGGCGTGGGTGGAGGCAGACACAGCCAGGAACTAAAGCCTAAGTGGGGAACCAGTGCAGACGGGTATACGACTCTGGAAGCAGAGCCCTGAGACTTGTAAAGAAGCCTCCAGCAGAGGACAGACACTGAGCGCGAGGATAAATCTGAGAAGCTGCTGGGGTAATGATGGCTACTCAGGAAGTTCAGAAGAGAAAGAATAACAACAAGAAAAAGAAGTCTTTAACACTCAACAACTTTTACACAGAGAAAATCCAGACAAACGAGCAAACAGAGGAGGAGAACAAACAAGCATCCGGACCCTCCTCAAATAAGGAAAACTCCTCACAAGCTATGGAAGAGTTCAAAACTGAGATTTTGAGGAAAATGGAAGAGATCTGGCAAGAAAATAACTGTTTAAAAGGTAGAATCATGCAATTAGAAAGTGAGGCTCAGGAAACCAAATGAACTGATAAGCAAATTGAACTCCAGAAATGACCAGATTGAAAAGGAATACCAGAAGATTATGGCCGAATACCAGAAGATTATGGCCGAAAACCAAAAGATTATAGCCGAAAATCAATCCCTAAAGGCTAGAATTGAGCAAGTAGAAACTAATGATCTCTCAAGACAACAAGAACAAATAAAACAAAGCCAAAAGACTGAAAAAATAGAAGGAAACATGAAATATCTCAATGAGAGAGTGACAGACCAAGAAAACCGGTCTAGAAGAGACAATTTGAGAATAATTGGTCTTCCAGAAAAAAACAGAAATTAATAGAAACCTGGACTCCATACTAACAGAAATAATTCAGCAAAATTGCCCTGAAGTCCTACAAGAGGGCAACATAGACATTGAAAGGATCCATAGAACACCCACTACATTCGATCAAGAAAGGAAAACACCAAGAAATATCATTGCAAAATTCAAGAGTTTCCAAGCAAAAGAACAAATCTTACAAGAAGCCAGAAAGATACAATTCAAATATCAAGGAGCACCAATCAGGATCACACAGGATCTGGCAGCCTCAACGCTAAAAGACCGTAAGGCTTGGAATACAATATTCAGAAAGGCAAGAGAGCTGGGCCTGCAACCAAGGATCAACTACCCATCAAAACTGACTATATATTTCCAGGGGAAAGTATGGGCATTCAACAAAATTGAAGAATTCCAGGTATTTGCACAGAAAAGACCAGGGCTAAATGGAAAGTTTGATATAGAACCACAAAAATTGAGAGAAACCTGAAAAGGTAAATAAGATACAGAGGGGAAAGAAAGAAAACTTATAATTTTTAAATCTGCCTTTTAAAGGGCCTCAGTGAGATCTAATTATCTGTATTCCTATGTAGAGAAATGTTACGTTTAATTCTCTGTAGTGAACTCTATTCACTATTATAATATTCACTATTATAGTAATCAGAAGAATAATTAGCAGGGTGAGGGTGGAACACTAAATAATCTAAGATGGCATGGGGGATGGGAAAGAGGGGGTGAATAGCAGGGGACACCAAGAGAAACTTGAGTGAATAAGAAAATAGAATATTCTATTACAAAGAGGGCATGGGAGGGAGAGGGGACAAATACTATTATAAGAAGGAGAGGAAGAGAGCATAAAGAGGCAATAATCAAACCTTACTCTCAGTGTAATCAACCCAGAGAGGGAAAAGTAGCTATACTATCCATTGGGAAATAAAACTCTTATCTAACCCTTCTGAGAAAGTTAGAAGGGATAAACCAAGGGGAGCAGGGGAGTGGGGAGGACAGAAAAAAAAAGGGAGGGGAGAAGGGGGAGGGAATTCATAAGACCTTTAAAAACAAAAAGAGGGGGGAGAAATAAGTGAGGGGGTAGAAAGGGAAGTCAATCAAGGGAGGGGATAAGGGATAGGGTCTTAATAGCAAACCACTGGTTTTAAAGGAAATAGCTTAAGGAGAAGGGGTAGGAATGGGGGAGGATTTGAAAA
>NC_058130.1:304385748-304458319 GCF_016433145.1 Gracilinanus agilis | reverse complement strand
AGGCTGCCAGATCCTGTGTGATCCTGATTGGTGCTCCTTGATATTTGAATTGTTTCTTTCTGGCTTCTTGTAAGATTCTTTCCTTTGCTTGGAAACTCTTGAATTTGGCAATTATATTTCTGGGTGATGTCTTTTCTTGATCGAATGTCGCAGGTCTTCTATGAATCCTTTCAATGTCTATATTGCCCTCTTGTTGTAGGACTTCAGGGCAATTTTGCTGAATTATTTCTGTTAGTATGGAGTCCAGGTTTCTATTAATTTCTGGTTTTTCTGGAAGACCGATTATTCTCAAATTGTCTCTTCTAGACCGGTTTTCTTGGTCTGTCACTCTCTCATTGAGATATTTCATGTTTCCTTCTATTTTTTCAGTCTTTTGACTTTGTTTTATTTGTTCTTGTTGTCTTGAGAGATCATTAGCTTCTAGCTGCTCAATTCTAGCCTTAAGGGTCTGGTTTTCAGCTATAATCTTTCGGTTTTCGGCTATGATCTTTTGGTTTTCAGCCATAATCTTCTGGTTTTCGGCCATAATCTTCTGGTTTTCGGCCATAATCTTCTGGTTTTCGGCTATAAGCTTCTGGTATTCCTTTTCAATCTGGTCATTTCTGGTGTTCAATTTGCTTATCAGTTCATTTGGTTTCTGAGCCTCACTTTCCAGTTGCAAGATTCTACCTTTTAAACTGTTATTTTCTTGCCAGATCTCTTCCATTTTCCTCAAAATCTCAGTTTTGAACTCTTCCATAGCTTATGAGGAGTTTTCCTTATTTGAGGAGGTTCTGGATGCTTGTTTGTTCTCCTCCTCTTTTTGCTCGGTTGTCTGGATTTTCTCTGTGTAAAAGTTGTCGAGTATTAAAGACTTCTTTTTCTTGTTGTTAATCTTTCTCTTCTGAACTTCCTGAGACTGGGTAGCCATCATTAGCCCAGCAGCTTCTCAGGTTTATCCTTGTGCTCAGTGTCTGTCTGCGGTCAAGCCCCCTGGTGGACCCCCTTGCTTGATTGTCTGCTGGAGGTTTCTTTACAAGTCTCAGGGCGCTGCTTCCACAGTCGTATACTTGTCTGCACTGGTTCCCCACTCAGGTTTTCAGAGCTTTAGCTTGTGCCTGTGTCTGCCTCCACCCACGCCTCCGCCCATGCCTCCCTATTGGATATTTTGAAAAAGAAGATGAACTTAACAACATCAAGTCCTCCCTCATTACTTCATCATAGGAGGGATAAGTCTCTGCATATATATGAAAAATGCCAGGAAAACCTAGCTAATTCATCTTACTTTCAAATGGGTCAGAATTGTTGAACAGCCCTGCCTTTAATCCTTCAAAAGACAAAAGTTCCCAGCCCAGTCTGATAGCTTGGGGGACTTGGGAGTAACCTTTGCTAGAAAGTAAGCTGTTTCAGTCTGACCATGGAGGGCTAAAGGGAAATGATTTTACATAGCAATATGTAATATTAGCAATATTAATTTTCCTTATTTTCTATGACTTTTTTCCTCCAGTTCTCACTCAGGGTTCCTTATTTGTTCATAACCATCATTTACCTTCTCCATTATCCTCAGATTAATACACTTTTTTGAAACTATAGTGTCCAATGACTCATAATTATTCAGAAATATCAAGGTAATGCTGATGTTAAAAAGATGACTTTTTATTTTAAGATTAAATTTGGGATAATGCAATTTGAGCTCTTCTATTTAATTCATGACCCAACTCAATTACTATTTCCAGTGTCTAGCTAAGGTACATATACTGATGATGAAGTCTAAGCATTGTATGTATAACTTTTTCATAGTGTGAACAATGAGAATTATTTAACAACTTACTTTTCCTTATGTGAATTTTTAGGTCAAAGATGAACATGTAATATTCTTAATACTTGATGTTTCTGTACTTGATAATCTTTTTTTTGATGTAACAAGCACAATGTTCTGAAAATGTATGTCTCAGGAAAATCTTAAAGTTTGGAGGTATAATGGTATTTGGCCTGTCCATCTATCTTTTGGACCTTCCCTCTCAGTCCCAGTTAGTGGATATTTTGATGAGAATATGGACTTAGAGTTCTCTATTCTACAGGAATAGAAAGCTTGTTACGTGGAAATAAGCTTGTTATTAGAAAGAAGCTTGTTACAGTTATCAATATTTTGGGAAATTTTTCACTACCTAAATCAGCCATAACAAATGATCACCCACTCTTGTCTAAATCCTTCCAAAGACAAGGAATTCAGGCAACCCAGTCTGCAGGTTTTTCATGGAAGGGCAAGCAAAGCCAGAAGAGCACTAGGATCACTAGGTAGAAGTCATTAACGACAAAGTACTAGATACATTTGCTTTCCTCATAGTAAATGTATATAAATATTTGCTAAATGAATATAAGAATCACTAAGGAATGGGTTAGGCTGATTCATCTTGACATACAGAGGACATTTTCACAGTAGCATCACTTGATTCAATGGTATATTCGAATTTGGATTCATAAACCAAAAAAATTTCCTAAATTATAAAACCGTGGCCTGCAGAAGTGTTTAAGACATATTAACAGGTTGACAGTAATGGGAATTGGCTTGGGCAGGAATTGCTGAAGGCCTCAGTTATTTTTTTTCCTTCATCACAAAAATCTTAACTGGCTTCTCCAAATGCCGTTTCTAAAAAACAATGAAAATTTTCTCATCAGCATTCAGTGCAGGTGGTATAATACAGGCTTCATTCTTCATGAAATGTCCATTAGAATTCAGTTTTGAGGGAATAGTTTTTAAAAGCTGGAAGTAATAAATGCCAAGGGAATGACATAGTTGCCTGATCTACTGTCTCCAGGAGGAGGCCAATTGTGAGTCTATGAGTTAACCAAATCTCAATATTCCAGCCTCAGGTAAGTCACATTCTTTTAGGAGTAAACTAAACTTAGATTTTTTGTGTGTGTGTTCAATCTGAATGAATGTTCATATTTATTTTCCATAATGAACCATTTACACAATTACATTCTAAGGAGACAACATGGAGATATCAATTTCTTATATAACACAGGCTCTGTAACTACTTTCTCCAACCCTATTCATATTGCAAGACTGGGTCTCTAGAGCACAGCTGGTACATCTCTCTGCAGAGTTCTGGAAGTAGCCCTAAGAGGCTTAAAATGGTTTTCTACTGTTATGATTTGTGAACCCACATCAGTATGATTTTTCTCAATGATCATTACTTGATATCAATTAATAAACAATATTAAAATAGCTTTGAGAAAAGAATATTTGCTAAGATGACCAAGTAAAATCGTTGGGTGCAAAGTATCCCCATACAGTCTGTAAAATACATTTGCACAAGTACATACAGAGGTTAAAGGCTCATACTTAGAGAACACATGTGATAAATGAGTAGCAAAGCTTCTAGTGGTCAGAAGTCCTTTTTCCCCATTTATATTCATGAAGTTCACATTAAGCATGCTGGAATTTTCTGATGGGCTTTTGTAGAATCTTAACGTTTTCAAGGTACTATTTTCCTTTCAGGGTTGAATTCTAGACTGGCAATTTGATAAAAGAGAAATATCACTGAATTTGGGGCCAAAAGTCCAAATTTCAAATCCTAGCACTGTTTTGGAGTACCTGTACATGCTTGGGGAAATTCACCTATTTCTCTAAATGTTAGTTTCTCATTTTTAAACTAAGTAAAGTGAGAAAGGAGGTGGGGAAGGTGATAATCAATTAAAATCTCTTCCAATGTTGGACCTATTAATTGCTTTTTTAAAATTTAAGTATTTTTCCATAGTTACATGATTCATATTCTTTCCCTCCCATTTTCTCTTTTCCCTCCCAGAGCCAACAAGCAATTTCACTAGGTTATACATGTATTATCACTCAGTACCAATTTCCATATTTTTCATTTTTGTAATACAGTAATCTTTTAAAAACCAAAACTCTACATCCAATACCCATATAAACAAATAATAAATCAAATGTTTTCCTTCTGTATTTCTACTCCCATAGTTCTTTCTCTCAAGGTGGATAGTGTTCTTTCTCATAAGTCTCTCAGGATTGTCCTGGATCCTTGCATTGCTATTAGTAGCAAAGTTGATTACATATGATCATCCCACAATGTTTCAGTTTCTGGGTACAGTGTTCTCCTGGTTCTGCTCATTTCACTCAGCATCAATTTGTGGAGATCTTTCCAGCTTGTATGGAAATCAGGCAGCTTATTGTTCCTTCTTGCACAACAGTATTCCATCACCATCATATAACACAATTTGTTCAGCTATTCCCCAATCAAGGGACCCCCCCCTCCACACATTTTCCAATTATTTGCTACCACAAAGAGCACAGCTATGAATATTTTTGTTCAACCCTTTTTATTATCTTTTTGGGATACAATTCTAGTAGTGGCATTGCTAGAGCATTCTTTTGAAGCCCTTTGGGCATAATTCCAAATTGCCTTCCAGAATAGTTGGATCAATTCACAAATCCACCGGCAGAGTATTAGTTGGACCTGTTCATCATTGAGGGGTAATAATTATGAATATTTAGACTATGAACTACTAGAAAATTTAGCTCTATGGTTAAATCATGTATCTAATGGCAAGTCAGTACACAAGCATTTATATTTTTTACTATGTTCCAGGAACTGTGCTTAGTACTAGAGATATAACAAAAGGTGGGAAAACAGTTCCTGCCTTCAAGGGGATTATTAACTGAATATTTCAGTCAAGCAACTATATACAAATATGTGGGTCCATGGATAAAATGGAGATAACCTCATAGGCAAGGCAATATTAGGATTAAGGGGGATAAAGAAAAACTTCTTACAGAAGGTGAAATTTTAGCCTTGACTAAAAAGAATCCAGGAAAAGCAAGGGATAAAGGTAAGAAAAAGGAGTATCTAAACTTGGAAACCGTATGTAAAAATGCATAGACGAAGGATATGGAGCATTATATAAGAGGAATATCAAAGATTTCAGTGTCATCAGATTATGGTTTACATGGAAGAGAATAAAGTGTAAGATTAAAAAAATGAGTAAGGGCTACAGGACTTTATATGACAAGCAACAGAGTTTATATTTGATTCTTTAAGTAATAAAGGTTTATTGAGTTGAGGTATAATATGGTAAGATTTCTGCTTTAGGACGATCACTTTGACAGTTGAATAAAGCATAGACTGGAGTGGGGAGACAATTATACTCAAAGACCAACCAACAAGTTTTTATAATAGTACAGGCATGAAGCCATGAGAGGCTGCACTAGGTTGACGGCACTATCAGAGAATATAAGGGAGCATATATGAAAATATTTTGAAGGTAGAAATGGACAGTATTTGGCAATAGATTGTTGGATATGGGGTGGGAGATGAGAGTAAGTAATTGAGAATCACAGCCCGGTTGCAAGCCTGGATGACTAAAAGAAGATGGTGTCTTTAACAATAATAAAGAAGTTAGGAAGAGAGGAGGGTTTGGGGAGGGAAAAGATGAGTTCAATTTTGCACATGTTAAGTTTTAAGTTGGTCACAGGACATCCAGTTTGAAATGTATAAGAGAGAGTTGGAAATGCAATTCTGGACATCAGAAGAGAGATAAGGGTTTAGATATGAGAATTATCTATGTGGAGATGATAGTTGAGTCCATAAAAGCTGATGAGGTCACCAAGTGACATAACATAAAGGGAGAAGAAAGAATTAGAAAAACCCTTAGGGGGGACACTTGGTGTTAATAGGAACAACCTGTTAAATCCATCAAAGGAAACAAAGAACAATCAATCAGATAGGGGGGAAGAAGAATCAAGAGAGAAGAATAATATTAAGAAATTGGAAAGAGAAAAGGAAATTATAAAAAAGGTCAAGGAGAAGAAAGTAATTGACAGTGAAAATGCTATAGACAGGTCAAGAAGAATAAGAATTGAGGAAATATTATTAGATTTGTAAATGAAGACTTGTTAGTTGATAACTTTGAAGAGAGGAGTTTCTGCTGAATGAGGAAGTAGTCAGAAGTCAGGTTGGAGAGAGTAGAAGGAGAACTAGAGGAAAGGAAATGGAAGCACTAATTTTAGAAAGCCTTTTCTAGGAATGTAGTCATAGAAGGACAAAGAAAGGATAACTAGAGATGGACAGAAAAAAGTGGTTTTTGTTTGTTTGTTTGTTTTTTTAAGAATGGGAGGGACATGAACCTGTTTGTAGGCAGCAGGGAATCAGACAGGAAAAGATGGAAGATTAGAGAGAGATTATATTTGATAGAGGGTAGGTGGAATAGTGGTTAGCATAATAGGCCTGGAGTCAGGAAGACACCTCTTTATATTCTGACATTTAATAGTTATATGACCCTGAGAAACACTTGTTTGCCTCAATTTCCTCATCTGTAAAATAAGCTGGAGAAAGAAACAGCAAATGACTGCTGTATATTTGATAAGAAAACCTGAAATGAAGTCTTGAAGAGTCAAATATGATTGAAAAATGACTGAAAGGGATGATAGAAGGGACAATGTGTTGGACAAGATGGGATGGAATAAAATTAAGAATACATGTAGAAATGTAGAAACAATGAAATGAGTAGAGCCAGGAAAACATTATTTACAGCAACAGAACTAATACTAGAAGAATTAACAGAGAATGTTACCTCCTAAAAGTGGAAATGTAAATAAAATATTAAAGATTTAAATTATACGAGCATGCTGGCTTCCCTGACAATATCCTGTGTGATGTAGGGAGGTTGGGAGAGGTTGTGACTCTTGTGAATGAGATCTAGTATGTAGATATGAAGAAAAGTAAGCTAAGTATATAGGATATTTGTGATTTCATTTGTGTAATATCTTCTTTTTTCTTCATATATGGAAATGCTTATTTGGGTTTAGTTTTGTAAACATTTGGAATAATAATAATTTTTAAAGTATGAATGATAAAAATAGTATATGGAGAGGGGTTTATTTTGATAAAGAAGGGCAGGTAGTCAATATGATGGCACTAAAAATATAGCAGTTAATCCCACATATTGGTCTTCCTTCCCAAAGCTCAACATTATATAAGCAGATAAAAACAGAGTCAATAGATAGAGATATAGACTTGGGTTAGATAGAGACTTGGGAAAATCATTTAGCCTCCCCAGGGCTCAGTTCCTTCATCTGTAAAGTGAGGGGTTTGATAAAGGGTCTCTAATCTTCATTCTTAATATAGATATGTACATAACAACTTATCTTCTTTCATGATATTTTTATTGATGAAATAACCACTGAAATGTATCTTTAGCAAGATGACAATAATGACATCCTCCTTGGCAATTATTTTTTTTAATCTACATATTCTCAATAATAGAAGACTGGACCTTATTCTTTTGTCTACATAAACATTTTGAATCACATTTGCTTCAATCAGCTATTACCCCAACTCCCTGTGCTCTGAGATAAAAACAATTTATTCCAAGTAGTGCTCTATGTGCTCTACTTAATCTGCTTTATTGTACTTAAGTACTTAATGACTTTATTAAGTTTGGCTTGGTTTAGCATATGTGATAAGGCACAGTGATCTGTAACAAGCTATATTCAAAATAATCTATTAAGGTTTCTAGTTAATATTTTTTTCAATCACCCTAGAAGACTGTAAGGACCCTATCCTGATCCATAATTTATTTGGAAAAGAATTGACTTTATGTAAAATGTCACTACCTAGAATCTTTTGTATACACTACATCCATTCACCATCAAATTGATAATATATAAATCTGCTTGAAATATGTAGGTACTCATTTAATCCTATTACCTACCTTAGCCTGGTTCATTTCTTATATCCTAAGACATTTCAGATCAGAGGTAAGTAGAAAGTATATGAAATCATTCTTCATCTAATAATGAAATTAGCCACAGTTTGGGGGCCCTGATAAAGGTTAGCTTTGTATATAATTTGATGCAAAATCATCAAATTAACTGGAACATCTAACAGATGTGTCATGTGGTGATTCATGCAGGGGCAGAAACTTAAGTAGCAGCTATTTATATGTTAATTAACAATGTGACATACTGATAGATTTCTGTCATCAGTCTATGCACATAATCTTTTGAGGATAAATGTTGCTATTTTTATTTTATTTTCTCTATATACATGAGAGGGAAGAACAGCCCTCTCTGGTCATCTTTTAAGTATAGTCATACAAATCTGTGCCATTCCATGATCTCATTAATGAGAGGGCATCTTTGATGTCAAGAATAAAGATTGTTTTATTTTAAAGTGGCAATCACATAATTTGTCATTACTGTCTTATGAAGATCCTAACAGGTTTTCCTAGAATCGTCTCTTTCATCTCTAAAAGATCCCTCAAAGAGTACTAACTATCTAAAATTAAGTATATGTGTTTGTTTTAGCTTGTCATGTGGTAAAATAATTAAATAATAGTTAAATCAATTTTAATAGCTAAAACTAGTTTAAATAAATATGCATATATCATATATATGTATGTATGTCACATATATATATGTACACACTTAAAAATATATACCTAGCTGTATATAAAGATTGGGATCAGGACTAGAATAATGATTTAATTGGCATTGGAATCTTCAAGGTAAAGAATTTCCCTCTATCCATTTAGATCTGCACCTACTCTATAAATTCTAGTCTTAAAAAGTTGCCTAGATGTTAAGTGGTTTGCCTAGGGAGATATAGCTTGGATATGTCAGAAGCAAGACTTCAATCTGAACTTCCCCCTTTCATGTCTGTGTCTCTTTTTCTGACTCTTTCTCTATCTCTATCTCTGTCTTTCTGTCTGTCTCTTTCTCACTCTGAATATGTGTGTGTATTCCAATGTATTTACATATCTTATACATACTATATATATTATATTCTCATATGAATAAAACTTAAATAATGTTGATACACAACAGGTTGAAAATTGTTGTCCAAATTCACCCAGAAAATCTGAGATGTAGTTAATACAAAGTATAATAACCAAAGTAAAAATGTAATATACAAAAGGAACCTTGAGTTTTTAAGTTTAACAAGTTTTTTAAAAGTTTAAGAAGTTTTAAATGTTTTTAAGATTCTATTCAAGTTAAAAAAAACAGGAGTTTTCCTTAATTAAAGTAATAAATGACATCCATTTAAAGCCATTAGCAATGGGGATAAACTAGAAGCCTTCCCAATAAGATCAGGGTGTAGCAAGGATGCCCATTATCACCACTACTATTTAACATAGTACTAGAAATGCTAACTCTAGCGATGAGAGCAGAAAAAGAAATTGAAGGAATTAAAATAGACAATGATGAAACAAAACCATCACTGTCTACAGATGATATGATGGTATACACAGAGAACCCCAGAGAATCAATCAAAAAGCAAATAGAATCAATGAACACCTTTAGCAAAGTTGTAGGATACAAAATAAACGCACATACATTATCAGCAATTCTATTTACCATCAATAAAGTTCCATAGCAAGAGAGAGAAAAGTAAATTCCATTTAAAATAATTGTAGATACTGAGCAGCTAGGTAACTTGATAAAAAGAGAATCAGGCCTGGAGGTCCTAGGTTCTAATATGGCCTCGGGCACTTTCTAACTATGTGACCCTGTGCAAGTCACTTAACCCCAACCTTACTGTTCTTCTGCCCTGGAACCAGATGCTTTTTTATTGATTCTAAGATGAAAAAGATAAGAGTTAAAAAAAGACTACATCATATCTAGGTGCCCCCAGACCCTATATGATGCAATCCCACTATTTTACCCATAGGCCATCACAAACATCTCTTCTTGTACTTCTGTTTCCTGCAGAATATATCTAGGACAAAACACCACTTCGTGGTAAAATAGCTGTCCATAATATAAAATACCTATAGGTATACTTACTGAAACAAATCCAGCAATTATATAAACAAATTACAAAACACTTTTCATACAAAATCAGACCTAAGCAATTGGAAAATTATTAATTTTTCATAGAGAAGACAGAGCCAATATTAAGAAAAATCCTACCTAAATTAATTTACCTATTCAATGTCATATTAATGAAAAAAATATTTTCTAGAATTACAAAGAATAATAACAAAATTCATCTGAAGGAAAATAAAAAGTCAAGAATACCAACGAAATTAATGGGGGAAAAATATGAAGGAATGAAGCCTAGTGATATCAAATCTCATACTATACCATAAAGTGGTGATCATCAAAACAATCTGGTATTGGCTAAGAAACAGAATAGTGTTTCAATAGAGTAGGTCAGGAAATCAATACACAGTAGTTAAGGACCACAGTAACTTATTGTTTGATAAAACCAAAGATCCAAGTCATTAGGGAAGGAACATGCTACCTGCCAAAAATTTCTAGGAAAAACAGAAAACAATATGGCCTAAACTAGACATAGAACAATATCTTACAACATACACCAAGACAAGGTTAAAATGTATACTTACTCTAGAAATAAAGGGTAATACCATAAATAAATTAGGGGAACACAGAAAATTTTACCTATCAGATTTATAGATAAAGGGAAATTTCATGACCAAATAAAACATAAAGAATATTATGAAATTAAACTGGATAATTTTGATTATATCAAATTTTTAAAGTTTTATACAAACAAAACCAATCCAACCAACATTAGAAGGGAAACAACAAGTAGGAGGGGGTAATTTTCTAGCAACTACCCCTGACAAAGGCCACATTTCTCAAACATATAGGGAATTCAAATACAAAGCATTCCCTATTTGATCAGTGGTCAAAGAATATGAAAAGACAACTCTGAGATGAAAAATTAAAACTATCTATAGTCATATAAAAAAAACACTACCAAAACATCTCTGAGAAATCTATGTGTTTTGCTAATATGGCCAAAAAAGAAACTGATAAATATTGGAGGGAATGTGGGAAAATGTGGATACTAATACACTGCTAGTGAAACTGTGAACTGATATAACCATTCTGGAGCTCAATATGGAACCATTCCCAAAGGGCCATAAAACTATGAATACCCTTTGACCTTAGCAATACCACTACTGGGTCTGTATTCCAAGGAAGCAAGAAAGATAAGGGGAAAAGGTCTACTTGTACAGAAATATTTTTAGCAGCAGTTTTTGTAGTTGCAAAAACTTGGAAACTGAGGGAGTGTCCATCAATTATAGAACTGCTGAACAAGTCATAGTATATGGTTGTAATGGAATACTATTGTGCCATAAGAAATGACAAACAGAATGAGTTCAGAACACTGGGAAGACTTATAAGAACTGATACAAACTGAAGTGAGCAGAACCAAAACAGTATATACAGTAACAGAAATATTGTACAATGATCAACTATGAAGGACTAAACTATTATCAGCAAAGGAAGGTCCCAAGATAACCCCAAGGAACTCGTGACAAAAAAATGCTATCCACATGGCAAAGAATTGGAAACTAAAGGGATATTCCTCAATTGGGGAATGGCTAAACAAAAATATGATGGTGATGGAATACTATTGTGCTGTAAGGAATGTTGAACAGGATGATTTCAGAAAGAGCTGGAAAGACCTACATGAACTGATGCAGAGTGAACTAAGCAGAACAAGGAGAAGATTATATATAGTAATTGAAATATTGTGGAACAATCAAATAAGATAGATTTTGCTACTAATAACAATACAGGACAATTCTGAAGGACTTACAAAAAAGAATGCTATCCACCTCTAGAGAAAAAACTATTGGATTAAAAATGCAGATAAAAACATATGATTTGTCATTTGTTTGTTTGGGTATGTGTTTTGGGGTTTTTTGGTTTTATAAGATTATTCACTTACAAAAATGAATAATATGGAATATGTTTTGCATGATAATATATGTATAACCCAGATTGAATTGCTTTTCAGTTCCAGGAGCAGGGAGGGAAGAAGGAAGAGAGATAACAGGAATCAGATAACTTTGGAAAACTTATGTGGACATTTGTTATTAAAATAAAATAAAGATAGATTTTTTTTAATGCTATCCTCAGCCAAAAAAGGAATTGTTGGAATCTAGTTGCAGATCAAAGCATGCTATATCTTTCATCTTAAAAAAAAATTGCTAAAGTTAATACCAATTATTAAAGTCACGAATGTAAGAATCCTCTTTCCTTCTATTACAATTCATAAGCTAATGCATAACAATTATTATAGAGTTATGACTTTCTATTTGTTTCTCTTTGACTTTCCTTCCCATATCTCCTCCTAAAGCATACAACTACATATACAAATACACACACACACACACACACACACACACACACAAATGCACAGAGTCACCAGAAAAATTCTCAAACATAATGCTGCTAATGTGAGAGTAATTCAGTTAGAAAGAGTATTCTGCGTTTTCTAACCCAAGAACACATTAACACATTCAATGACATTACTAGAGATCATGGACTCCACTCATTTTGGGTGGAGTGATCTGCAAATCTTAGGTGATCTGGAAGTATTTTGAAAGGGGCTCAAAAGCTTATTCAGTCTCCTTCATTTGCAGCAAATGTCCTCTAAGAGGTGTCCTTTGTGGTAAGATACTGGCTACACCAGAAAATTTTAAAACAACCCATGTAAAAACATAAATATTTCAAGGCTTTTGGTCTCAAATCAGAGTAATAGTACTTTCAGTTTGTCATAGTCCTCCAAAGAAAGCATCACAAAATTATCTCCAATGATCAAGACAAAGGAAGACCTGTAATGGCTGAATGCTTTCTCTGATCCCAGAACGAGTTCATGAACTCAACCCTAGAATCTCAAAAGGAGTTTTCTCCAAACTCTTAATGTTTTTCTTAATCTTTTTTTACTTTAGAGGAATCCTTTAGGAACTTCCCTCTCTCATTTTGAAGAAATATTTATCTGAGGTTCATCAGTTCTTTCAGTTTACTTCAGAATTTCTCTTTCTTCTGTTAAATATAAGTAAAATTAAATTTATTTTAATGTGTTAATAGCTTTGTTCTGTTCGTGTAACTTAAAGACCTATAAAACATGTTGCACATACCGAAAAAAAAAAAAAAACAACAAAAAACAGTTTGCAGTGCTGTCATTCTGAATCTGTATTGCCTCCTAGTTAGCTAATGAGAATTAGTAGCTTCATTGTCTAGTCTCAAGTTATGTTTTGAAATCTAGAAAGCCCAAGATAACAGTAGCATCCCCTAACCTTTATCAGGCATTATAGGATCCCGTGAAAGTTTGTATCCCCTTACCCTTGCAATCCTTGAAGTGCACAGCATGCATGTTCCAGAGAACCCAGAGAATCATGTATGTTCCAGAGAGGCAGAAGGGAAAGTGGACCTTCAATGAAATGGAGAACTTCCAAATATTGCTGATGAAAAGCCCACTGTTGAGTAGAAATTTTGAAATATAAACATAGATGTCAAGATGAATCAGAAGAGACTTCATAATGGTGACATGTTTATATTCTATGGGGGATGGAGGTAGAACTGACCCATCAGAAATCTAATGTCATCCAGGAAGAAATCAAATAAGACAGAGGGTTTTAGAATGTCATGTTTTTATTTTCCTTTTATGACTTGATGAATTTAAAAGAAGAAAAGTAAATGAGTGGAGAAGAAAGGGAGAGGAATGATGAGAAAACAACTCATATAAATAGAGAGCACAAGTAGGAATCTATATAAATAATGAAGTAAAGGGAATATGTATCACATAAATTTCACTTTCATCTGAACTGGTCAAAGAAAATTAGGACACACACAGTAAGCATTTGTTATAAAAACATTAAACTTAATAGGAAAAGAGAAGGGTACAGAAAGAAGAATAGAAAGGAATTAGAGTAAAGATAGATTCAGGAGAGAATAATCATAAGCAAAATAAGCCTTAAGTTCAGAGAAGAGTAAAGAGAGATTAAAAGGAAGTTAAACTGCTCAAAACCTGGGATAAAAGAGACATCAGGGAGCAAAATAAAAGGAAAAGAGGATACAATGAAGAAAAATAAAATAAAAAATAATCGCTGTGAATGTGAGTGGAATGAACTTACCCATAATGTGGAATAGAAGAGTAAAATGGATTGAAAATGGAATTCAATAATATGTTGTTTACAAGAAATATATTTAAAATATAAAAATTCACCTAGTGCTAAAATAAGAAACTAAAGGAAAATCTATTAAGTTTTAGCCAAATTGTTTAAAAAGCATGACTAGTAATCATGATTTTAGGCAAGGCAACATCAAAACTATACTTGAATAGGGAAAGTACATTTTAATAAAAGATATCATAGACACTGAATTTATTTCAATACTTAACATATATAAAATTAAATATTGAAATGAATAGTAAAGCATGTAACTATTTAAAGAAAATGCTAATAGAGTTACAGAAGAAATAGACAGTAAAACTATAGAGACATTAATATAACTCTATTCATAGATACAAATGAAAGACATAAAACAATCTAATCAAAAACATAAATAAAAATAAAGTTGGGGAACTGAATAGGAATTTTTTAATTAAATATTTAGATTCTAGGAGATTATTAAATAGGTATAGAAAGCAGCAGAGATGTTTATCATCTGTGCATGGTACTTTTATAAAAATGACTAATAAGGTATTAAAAACAATAAGACAAATGCAAAAAAGTGGTATTATTACACACTTCATCAATGACTACAACTAAAATATTTATTATGATAAAGGAACAATGGACAAAAAATTCACAATTACTGAATACTAAATAGCATAATCCTAAAGAGTTGCTGAGTCAGAGAAAAGGTCATAAAATGTTATGTCATTAAAGATAAAGACAACAACAGGACATACTGGCAATACCTGCTACTTAGAAATTTAAGGATGGTAAATGCTTGAGCTCAAAAGTTCTGAGCTGCAGCAGTACTAAAATGAATCAAGAGTGTACACTAAGACATCAATGCAAAGAGCTGCAAGGTAGGGAATAGGGAGGCAGGCTGCCTTCTAAAGGACAGGCAAATCATCCCAGGTCAGAAATAGAGCAGGTTAAAGCTTTCATGTTAGCAATTAGGTCTGGTGCCCAGGAATAGACACTGTACTTATATCCTGAGTAAAATAGATAGATTCAATCTCAAAATATAGATGATAATAGATTAGGTAGATGCATATTCACATTTATAAATACATAAAAACAAAGATATTGACAATAATGAGATGACATATCAAAATTTAGGAGACACATTCAAAGCAGCCTTTCAAAGAAAATTTTTGTCTCTAAACACTTTAATCAATAAAAAAAGATGAAGACCAGGTTAACTATTTAAATATGCCACTAAAAAGAGAAAAAATTAAATTTAAAACAAATTAAGTGTAAAACTTCAATTAAAGATAAAAATAGAAATATTAAAAATAAATTATATGAATTAGAAATTTAAAATTAATTATTAAATAAAACTATGAGCTCTTTAAAAAAGCAATAAGATAGATAAACCTTTAGCTAGTTTACTTTTTTAAAAGAGGAAAACAAATTAGGAGTATAAACATGAAAGAAGAGAATTTATAACAAATAAATAAGAAATAGAGGATATTGTGATTATTTTTGTTCAACCTTATGCTAATTAAATCAACAACTTAAATAAAATGTATGGATATTTACAAAATATGAAATGTTCACATTAATAGAACAAGAATCAGAAAATTTTAATAATTCAATATCAGAAAAAATGAAAATGGTATAAATTAACTCCCAAAGGAAAGGGAATGGAAAAAAAATCCATAGGAACAGATGGGTTTATAAAGCAAAGCCTATCAAAATTCAAATACAATCTAATTTTGCTTTTAAAAATTATTTTCACAAATAGATAAAGAAGGGTTTCGACTAAATTTCTTTTAAGATAAAAATACTATCTTGCTACAAACCAGCAAAAGTCAAAACAGCAAAAGAAAAATGTAAACAAATATACTTAATGTATCTCAATTAATTTTTTTAATGGTAAAGAGGCTATATCAATATATCAGAAGATTATACAATTTGGGTCAGGTTGGATTTTTACCAGGTATACAGGGTTGGTTCAATATTAGGAAAACTATAAACATAATTGACCCTATTAATCTTCAAATAAAATGAATTCAAATGCAGAGCCCAGAACAGAACACAATACTTCAGATTGGTCTGCCTAGGGCTAAATACAAAAAACTATTACTTCTTTATTCCTGGAAGTTATGCTATGCCTCTCTTAATGTAATCCATTAGCTTTTTTATTTATTTATTTTTTTGGTTGCAACATTACTGACTCATTGAGATTTCAGACCACTAAAATCCTCTGAATTTTTAAAGCAGCTATCTAATTATAATGACCTTAGTTTATAATTCTGACATTTAAAAAATTCATATATAAAACTTTATGTTTACAAATATTGGATTTCATCTTCTTTGGCGGTCTATCCTGCAATGACTTTTTTTGGATTTTGACTCTCACTTCCAATGTGTTAGTTTTCCCTACCAGATTTGTGACATCTGCAAAATTAATTTGCATGTCATTTAATCTTCTTTCCTCTGTTGCATGGTTAATAGTAATACAACACTAGTCTCCAAAATAAAAATTCATTTCACCAGAGGGCAATGAAGCACTACATAGGGAGTGTTGACTAGTCTTCCCTTCACTAATAGAAGAAACATCCATGTCAATTAGATCACAGATCCTTTTGAATTTAGTAATATGATTTATGAGTCTTTTTGTGCTCTAACATTTTATAATCCTTTACCAGGATTCTTTGTGGTTGTTTTGTCATTTCTTGTATATTTAGTCTGTCTCTCCAATTTCATTTCAAGCTTTTTTTAATGGCAGAAGTTATTTCTTTTCATTCTATTCTCTCACTTCGGGATTTGATTATCTGCTACAATTCTCTTTATGTAAGTGGCATTAAATAAATGATTGCTTACTGACAGGATATCATGAGATATCATTTGAGATACTAAGAAAGGATACAAGAACTCAAGGACCACATGAGACAATTTATCCACAACCATGTAAGCATCTGACTCCTCAGCCAATTCAGTCCTGTGGACAAGTATGGCTTTTGATTCAGACATAGTCTAAATGGTCCATATTTTATGAATATTTTTAAAAGTGTATAATATAATAACATTCAGTAATATGGACATTTGAGAAGGCAATGTGATATTCTGTAAAGAGCATAGATTTTGGAATAACAGGACCTCGCTTAAAATCTTAGTTATACCATTTATGAGTTGTTATTTTGTTTGGTTTGGTTTTCCTTAATCCTTGGAGGAATAAATAGTGCTTAGTCATTTTACTTCAGTTTAATTATCGATAAAATGAAAGTTGGATTAAATGCACCCTGAAGTTCCTCATAGCTCTATACCTAGGATCTTAGAAGGAGAGGAATCTACTCCAACTCCATTTAATCACTGAAAGCCCAGACTTGAATCAACCTAAAGAGAACTAGGTGTGAATAAATACATTTAAAAAACTCTTTAAGAGTTTGGGGTCATTGAATGAAAATGGATGATACCACACTTGAAATGCTGTATAATTGGTGGAAGAGAATGTCATACTTCATGGGAACATATATAAAAAAGGAAATCAGTCTGAGAGTTCGATTCCAGCACTGAGGCAGTCTAGTAGTTAGGGAATTCTACCAGCCCCTACAGGAAAATTGCTTGTGGAAAAGAGAGAGTTGCTCCTCCTATCCTATCCCACAGAAAACTCTATGCATTTGGAAGTACCATCAAAGGTGCCATCAGCTAGGTGACATCATAGATTGATTGAGCTCTAGCTTGAAGTCAAGAAGACCAAAGTTCACACTAGCTATGTGACTCTGGACAACTCGTATAACCCCAGTTTGCTTCAGTTTCTTCATCTGTAAAATAAGGATAATAATAGTACCTACCTCCCATGTTTATTGTAAGGGTCAAATAAGATAATAGGTGTAAAGTGTTTAAAAGAGTGACTGGCAACTAGTAAGTACTATATAAATGTTAGTTGTTATTAATGTTGTTGTTATTAGAGTCACTACTAAGGCAATAATGACTAGAAATGGAGGAAACACTAAAGATGATGATGGCAATAGCTTCAGGAAGTGAGACTTCCTTTTGGAGAGAAGGCTAGTTAGGTAGTCTTAAAAAACGTGAATTCTAGAAGTCAAGCAAAAAAAAAAAAGGAAGAAAAAAAAAATATATATATACCTAAAACAACTTTCATAGGGATTCTACAAAGAGAGGAAAAGGACTTTCAGTAACCAAGAATAGTAGGGCAAACTTTTAATGCTTCTTCCCTTCACTATACCTTAAGTTTGAGAACACTCTTCCCTGGAACATGTATGCTCTCAGTTTGGGGTTATTGTTTTGGTAACAACTGTCCTTGTTCTACTTATTTAGTATTAAATTTTCTAGGTTTTCTAAAAGCAGATTAAGTTCATATGATAATCAAGGCACAATTGGTAGATAACCATGAGTAATAGTAATAGAATCTACAATCCTTAGGGCTATATTCAGAACCTCCAGGGAAGAAGTGGCCAGTCTTCTACCGGGTAATTATATAGTCGATATTAAAGGGAAATGAGAGGCCTCTATGATTTGGGACTTAGAGGGGGTATGGAGGAGGATAGAAGCCAAAGATATGATATTCTAGGAAACACTGAATCTGTAACTTGAACAGGAACAAGAACATATTTGGTCCTTCCCTACATCTCAGAAAGTCAGAACCTAAGCCACATAAGTAATAATGTAAAAATATAATTTATTCATGACTTTTTGGACAACATGCTGAGTTTGGTTTTCAGTCACCCTAGATTCTTTAGGATGTCCCTCTTTAAAAAATAATATCCTGAGTGTATTACTGCTCATCTACCATGAATATAAGTTTTTTTTCCCATTTAACACAGAGTACAAGGAATAAGGTTTATATGTATTTTAACAAAGTTTTATTGCAGAATAGTCAATTAAGCATTAATATGGCTCATTTACCAATAGAATAATTCTTTATAAATACAGTAAAAAGTTATTTTTATCTAAAATCCTTTATGAAACATTGGAAAAGATTCAAAGCAACTATAAATTAGAGATCTAATTGATAGGGTAGAAATGTATTGATACAGACATTATTAGCCCAATTCAATATATATACACATATATGTATATTCCTTTTTTGCTAAGGCAAATTGCAGATGAAATAATCCATAACTTCTATTTTTTGTGGTTTGGCACGACTTGTTCTTTTTTTTCTGTTTCTTTTTTTCTCTTTTCTTTCCACGGTCACTTTTTAAGGAGAGAGAGAGAGAGAGAGAGAGAGAGAGAGAGAGAGAGAGAGAGAGAGAGAAGTTTGATCTGCCTCTTCATCTTTCATCTTGGAACTTAGACCACAAAATCTGAATGGTTTGGAAAAATTTTTAGAGACAGAATCACTTGATTGGCAAGACAGTGGAATTGACATTTTCTAAATATAAGATAGCTTAAACTGACGAAATAAAAAGGTAAAAATATTACATAATATTAAAGCTTTATGAAATCACACAGGACACTAAAGTATTTAAAAATTTCATTCAGTATCCTGATCTCAACCCCTCCTGCCAACTGTTCAGTCAATACAGCAACTTTGCAAGGTAGTATTTCAATGGTAAACTATGTAGATGTCTCTACATTTCTGAATTAACTTGGTTTGATTCTTCTCATATTACACAAGTATTAGAAGAAAATGATTATGCATCAACATGACAATGACAGATAAAAAGCACAGAATCACCTAAGGGAAGAATTTTGGTCTTCTATGATATTGTGGACTAGGCCTGATTCTGCTAGTTTAAGTTTAATATCAGAACAAAATTGGACACTTGTAGGTCATTTAACAGTTAACAACAATTAAAAAAAAAGACCTAAAAATAGTTGTTTTTAATTTAGCAAATTAAAATGTTGCAAATATTTTTTCATTTGATCCTCCCAAGAACCTGTGAGGTGAGTGCTATTATTAAGCCAATTTTATAATTGAGGAAACTGAGGCAGACAAAACTTAAATGATTTGCCTAGCGTCACACAACTAGTAAATGTTTGAGGCCAGATTTGAACTTAAATATTTTCATCTTGATCTATCAGAAAATACATCAAGGGATTCCACCCCACCCGACCACATACTCCAATTCTTTCTGGGAATTTTTGTATTCACATAATGAGGAAGTGACATTAGAAAGCTGAACCCTTAATCCCCTGAACTAGCCAAATCTCAAGGAATGACAATACATTTTTCCCCTTAAATTCTTACTTTCTGTCTTAGTAACAACTCTAAGACTGAAAGGTAAGACCTAGAAAATCAAGGTTAAATGACTTACCCAGAGTCACATAGCTAAAAAGTGTCTGAGGCCAAATTTGAACCTAAGTCTTCCTAAACCTAGGCCAGGTACTCTATCTATTGTGTTACCTAGATGTCCTTGACAATATCTTTTAAAGAAAAAGTAGCCTAACCTACAGAGAGGGGCTGAGATATTGTTAGTTATTATTAATAAATTTTATAAAATATAATCGTTATTGTATATTAATTTTAATCTTTACAAAATAATTGTTAATATGGTTGCTAATAGTAAAAAGAACTATTTGAGTATCTCTTTTGACCATGTACACATTGGGAAATTACACTTAGTATTATTATACAGTATTATAAAGTCGTAGAACTCCCTCGGCCTACTTTATCAACTTGTATTAAAACTATTAGTTTGGATACTCAGAAGCTTCTGTCACTTTGGCTTTTAGAAGTAACCCTCTCAGTCTGCACTATAGGTCATGAGTCCCCACTGTTGTGTTTCCAATGAACTATCAGTCACTCAACACAGTTCATTCTTAGTAAAGGGATTTACTAAAATAGTATAATAAAAATTATATTTCCAAAAATATTTCTTCCTTAAACTTAGAGCACTGTGCTCCCCAAATGCATAAAGAATCTATATGAAGAGAGGCTCAAACTTAAAGAACAATGGCAGGGAGAATATGCATAAGATATACAGGAAGCAGAAATAACTCCAAACTGTAACACTAAGTTTTCAAGTTCTTTTCTCTTTGTAGAATCTCACAATCTACCCTTGTGGGAACTGTCTCTCTTGATCGAACTGTTCATGTTTGCTTCCTGGATCCATCCTCCTCTTCATTGATTATTTATTGCTTGGTATAACTCCACGAAGTTGCTTCCTCCCTTAAATGTCTCTATGTTTCCATAATCGTTTGGCAAATATTTTCTCCAATTAGTCCATTAGGGTCACTTTTAAGCTAGGTAACTTATGAAGCCTAGAGAGAAGCATTTTATGGGCATAGAGAAGTATCATATCAATGAATCCATTATATCACAGTCTAGATTTTGGTTTATATAGTGCCCCCTCTATTGAGAGGGAGCTCATAGCTCTCAACCTCCTTAATTTTAGTGTCTTTCTTCTGTTGATTATCTCTAATTTATCTGCTTATATATCTTACTTGAAGATAGCTATTTACATGTTTTCTCTTCCATTTGACTGCAAGCTCCTTGAGAGAGGGGACTATCTCTTTCACATTTCTTTGTGATAATTTTGTTTTAATTTCTATAACATCAACTGTACTGGAGAATGGTAACCCATACTTTACTGGAGAATGGTAACCCATACTTTACATATATATGTGTTTATTCCCTATATAGCTCAGCTATAAGATCTCTATATCCTTAGAGTTTTCAATGGCATAGTGAATATATAACTGTCATTAAAGTCAAGACAATCAGAGTTCATGCTTACTGGCTACAGGACCTTTGGCAAGTCACCTAACTTTCACTGTTTTAGGCTACACTCTAAGTGGCAGAGCCAATCTGCATTTATAGAAGGAGTTTCTTCCTCCAAGAATTGCTGATGCTAAGAAATCACAGGCCCAGTTGATATAACCATTTTATCCTTATCAGAGAGGCAAAGATGACTTTCCTGTTCATAGTTTATGTTCTTAAGCTAGTTTCACTGATTGTGTTTATTCAATAGCTTTTAAATTTCATGTAATCAAAATTACCTAGTTACTTCCTAGCTGTATAACTCCAGGCAAGTCACTTAACCCCCTTTGCCTAGCCCTTACAACTCTTCTTCCTTGGAACCAATACAAAGTAAAAGGTTAAAAAAAAAAGATATTACCTGGTTTATCTTTTGTAATCATCTCTATCCCTTGTTTAGATGTAAAAGATACTTAATATGCTCTATTTTATGTTTTATAATGTGATTTTCTTTTATTTTTAAACAAAATGCCTTTGAATTTATTGGGGAATATGACACAAAATGTTATCTATAATTTCTATATATCTATAATTTAATTTCTATTCAATCAATTTGCAGTTTTCCCAAATATTATGTCAAATTAAGAGTCATCCCCCAAGAAGATTATATTATTAACTTGATCAAATACTAGATTACTGAGCCAAAGTCTTTCTAATACTTCCTTATCTAGTCTGTTCCCCAATAATTTCCTTATCAGTATCAAATAGTTTTGATGGTTACCCAGTTTACACATTGGCAGATCCTTCCAATGGTAAAAGATACAGCTTAAAACTATTTTTTTTTTGCCATTTTCCTCCCTCACCCATCAATTTCCAGTTTCTAAGACCCTGACAACAAAAGATAAGTTGACAGATTCTACTGCTCCCAATGTTTTACAGTTTCTATTTGATTTTAAAAGGACACATAAACAATTCTTTCTACAAACTTGTAGTTTTCCTAGAGTCTAAAACGGAAAAATAAATCTGTCATTTATCTTTATTGTACTGATTTAGTACATTAGTAGATATTTAGAAATCATTTTCTGGTAGCTACAAAAATTAGAATTCTTTCATTTAAACCCTGCTAATTGAAACTTTGCTTTGCTATTTAAAAATATTTCTTGATTGACTAAAATTACCTTTTTTTAGTTCAAATTAAAATACTATGAGATAAATATTTCTTCATTCTGGTCATATCTAGACTCCCCTACTTGAAGGAAATGTTATTACTTTTAATTAAACATTTCAGTTAATAATATTCTTCATTAAAATCTCTTTCTTTTTCCTAACTTCTTACCCCTTTTATTTTAGGTGTAACCACATATTTAAGTCTGGTACCATTGTATAAGACTTTTCATGCACAAAGAGCCTACTGACTTGATAGTTATATCTAGGTAAGGGGCGGAATTGGTACAAGGGCTTGGGACAGGAGAGCCATTCTTTTTGTTTCCAAATATCAGAGAAGAGACATGGTATTCCAGGTTTTTTTCAGGAAACCGACTTCTGAGGAAACAGAATGAGGCTTAGTGTCTGGGCATGGTGTTTCATATGCAAATGGAAAAGGGAAAAGGAAGGGGAAGGGAATAAGCATTTAAATGGTTCCTACTATGCCTTAGACTCTGTGCTAGGTACTTTACAGATAACTCATTTGATCCTCATATTAATCTTGCAAGATAGGTGCTGTTATAAGGAACTGCAAGAAAGCCAATATTACATATAGTAATGTAATGAGAAAATAAGGTGGAAAAAGACTAGAAAACATAAAAAATGACCCAGGTAGTTAAGGGTCTTTAAAAAAAAAGTAAAACAAAATCTTCTATATTTGATCCTGGAAATAAGGAACCACAAGAATTTATTAATAGAGTGGCATAATCAGATATGAGGTTTAGGAATTAACTCAACCGGCAATGGTTAAGAACCATAGTTTGTTTGACAAATCCAAAGATCCAAGCTCTTGGAAGAACTCACTATATGACAAAAATTGTTGGGAAAACTGAAAAAAAGTTTGCCAGAAATTAAACACAGACCAGCACTTCATGCCATATATATCAAGGTAAAGTCAAAATGGATATATGATTTAGAAATACAGGAAGAAACCAAAAACAAATTGGGGGAGCACAAAATAGTTTACCAGTCAGATCTGTGGATGAGTGAAGAATTTAGGTCAAAATAAAAATAGAGAACATTTTAAGATGTAAAATTAATAACTTTGACTACATTAAATTAAAAGTTCCTGTTCAAAGAAAAGCAATGTAACCAAGATTAAAAAGCATACAACAAGATGGAAAAAAATATATTTATAGCAAGGGTCTTTGACAAGGGCTTCATTTCTCTAATATGTAGAAAACTGAGTCAAGTTTGTAAGAATACAATGCATTTCCAAATTGACAAATGGTCAAAAGATATGGAAAGGAAATTCTCTGATGAAGGAATTAATATGCTCTTTAATCATATTAAAAAATGCTCCAAATCACTATTGATTAGAGAAATGTAAATTAAAACAACTCTGAGGTACCACCTCATATCCACCAGATTGGCTATCATGACAAAAAATAAAGGGAAATGATACATGTTAAAGAGGATGTGAAAAATTGGGGCCCTAATAAACTGCTGATGGAGTTACAAACTGATGCAACCATTCTGGAGAGCAATCTGAAGTCATGTACAAAGGACCTACTTGGTCTGTTTCCCAAAGAGATTTTTTTATAGCAAAAAACAGGGGAAAGGAATTTATTTGTTCAAAAATATGTATAGCAGCTCTTTGTGGTGGCAAAGAAGTGAAAATAAAGAAATGTCCATCAATTGGGGAATGCCTAAACAAACTGTGGTCTATGGAATACTATTGTACCATAGGACATGACAAACAAGATGATCACCAAAAAACCTGGAAAGGTTTATATGATGTGATGAAAAGTGAAGTGAACAGAACAAGGAGAATTTTGCATATCAATAATAATGTATGAAGATCAACTGTGAAAGATTTTACTATTATCAGCAAGGCAAAACTCCAGGACAACTCATGACAAACAGAACGTTTTTCACTGCCAAAGAAAGGAAATTGAAACATTCAGTACTTTATTTCCTCCATGAATTTTTCTCTAATGTAAATAATACATGTCATTTTTCACAACAGGAAAAACATATAAGTATGTATTATATGTTAATATATACAAAACCTATATTATCATATAAGGTGCCTTCTTGGGAAGGGAGAAAGGGTAGGAAAAAGAAAGATAACATGGATTGAAAATATCAGAAAAAGAGTATTTTTAAATTGTGCCAACAGGTAATCGGGAAAAAAATTAAAAATTATTATAAAGTCAAAAAAGATAACTTGGGCAGTAGGGTGGAGGATGGAAGAGATTTGATAAAGAGAAAACAACCAATGGGCTATTTCAATGAGGTGATAAGGGTTGATCATTATATAAGTAGAGAGAGAATTGGATGTATGTGGAAGACATTGAGAAGGTAGAAATGACAGGACTTAGCAACAGATTGAGTTCGTGGGATGAGTGTGAATGAGAAGTTTAAGATGATATTAAAGTTATGGGTCTTGTTGAGTGGGAGAATGCTGGTGCCTTTGATAGTAATAGAGAAGTCTAGAAGAGAGGAGGGTTGGGGTTTTGGGGGAAGATAAGTTCAGTTCTTAACATGTTGAGTTTAAGATGTCTATGAAACTGCTAGATCTAGATGTTGAATAGGCAGTTGACATGTGAGACTACAGGTCAGAAGAGAGGATGGGGTTGGATAAGTAGATCTGATAATCATCTGCATAGAGCTGAAAATTGAATCTGTAGCAATTAATAAGGTGCCAAGTGAGATGTATAAAAAGGAAAGAGAAGAACAAAGTCAGAACCTTGGGAAAATTAGTGGTCTGGATTAATTACCAGCAAAAGAAACTGAAAAGGAGTGGCCAATAAGAAGGGAGAGAAAAAGGAAAGATTAATGTCATGAATATCTAGAGAGGATGGATAGATATAGATAAAATCTCAGGGTTTAAGGTAGTTTCTGAGATATTTAGAAAACCTCCAAGCCTAACGAATATAGGTCTAGAGCAAATGAGGGATGGAATTTTATAGCAAAAAATGTGGAAAGAGAGTAATAGTTATAAAGCATTTTGAAACTCTAAAATAATCATTTTTACCATTATACCAATGTCCCAAGAGAAAACTTTAGGATGACTGAGAAATTCCTATATGCAAAGCACTAGGGTCTAGCTTGAATAACGGTTCCATATGCATTCAAAATATTTTCATTTTTTTAAGCAGTATCCCACCAGAGACAAAGAAATTTGATACCTTTCACAGCAGATTCCAATATGCACCTAGAATATCACCCATTTTATTTAGGTAAGTTTCTCATTAACAGTAATACAGCTAATGCTTTTCAGATGGTTTCATTATGATTATTATAATGTTGATTATTACCTGGTCAACTGAGTTCATAAAGTTAATAGCTAAAACCTTCATTCATTTCTCTTTCTCTAGCCCATTTCCTACCACTCTCCTGCTAGAAAAATAAGAGAATGGGGGAATAAGAAAATGGATTTGGCAGGAGAGGTGACCTTACAAAATATTTTGGAACAACTTCAAAATGTCACCAGATCCTCACCAGAATGTTTATAGCAGCTTGTGATGCCATGACTCAAAGTTACTACCTTTTTCCTTTCTATATAATTTATAGTGCTGGTCATATTACATAGAGCAATACCAAGTGTGTGCAATGTATTGCCACAAAGATTTCAGAAGAAATATTTATAGTTGCCTAGGAGAATATGGGCATAGATTTCTAAATTTCAGAACTTATAATTCACACTCTATACTTTAAATCAGAGTGATATATAGCACATTATATAATAAAACAACAACAAAATATAGAAAATTGAAAACTGAAATTTCCTCTTGAGAGTCATTTTTAATGTGCTAGACCACAGGGGGAATAAAGGAAACATATCAAAATATACATTTCTTACATAGAAAATATATTTTAAATAGCTGGCTCCTTTTCATTAACTTTTATGATAATTAGAAACTTTTTTCTCCATCTTAGGTCCAAAAGAAATGCATATTTTCATCATGTCACTCATGACCCTAAAGATGTCTCATTTATTTTTTCTTTGTATCAAGTTCAGTCACTTTTTTAGATCCCTAGTAAGCTGAAGACTACTCACCAATTTTCTTTTTCAAATGGACACATAGAATTAGTTTCTGTGAATCTTCACTGTTTAAGTGTGTGTGTGTATATATATATATATATATATATACATATATGCATATATATATATACAGTACATGATGGCATATTATTGAAATGGCACTTCTATTTTCTAGGCCTCTATCTTTTCACTATGTTGCTTTCTAATAGGTCTCCAGCTATGACTGAGCTTGTTAGTTTGCCAATTTTATAGCTTTCATTTTATTGATATGTTTTATTTTCTTTCAATATGATAAGTGGCAGTTAAAGAAGGGGAATATATATTGTGGTGACAAATAACTTAATGGTCTACCAAGTAAAATATTGAGAACTATAGATTTTCCCCCTCTACATTGGAAATTAAATGAATTGGTCATTGAATATATAGTGTCACTACCACCACCACTACCAATCAGGGGTGGGGGATGAGGGGAAACACACAAGATCTCCATTCCACCTAAAGGAGCTTCTTCCACTAACTCTAGTTTGGGGATTTTTTGCTTTTAAAACCTTATCTTCCATCTTAGAATCAATACTGTGTATCAGTTCCAAGGCAGAAAAGCAGTAAGAGCTAGGCAATAGATGTTAAATGACTTGCCCAGGGTCACATAGCCAGGAAGTGTTTGAGGCCACATTTGAACCCATTAACTCCCATCCCTCAACCTGACTCTCAGTCCACTGAGCTACCTTGCTGCCCTTCTAGTTTGTTTTTTTAACAGATTGGTGATTTTATTGCTAATAGGAACTTATATGCATATCTAAAAGAAATCATGGGTATGTGTGTGGTCAGATGCTCATGCATGCTTGTTTATATTCTCCATCTCAGAGGCATTATGAATGCATAGTGTAGCAGAAATCATACTGTACTTAGAAGGCATAGAATCATAGAATTTGGAAGAATTTGGAATCATATAAATTGGAAGGAATGCTAAGTATCCACCTATTCCAACCCATATTCCCTAAAAATATCCTTTTCATAACATGCCTGATAAGTGGTCATCCAGACTTGGCCTGAACATCTTCATTTAACATCTATTAACTACACTTTTGGATAGCTCTAACTATTAAGAAGCTGTCCTTGCCTATATCCAACATTTGTAACTTCCAACATTGTTCCTAATTTTGACCTTTGTGGCTAAACAAAATAAATTTACTCTCTCATCCAGTCAAAATAATTAAAGATAGCTATTATCCCCACCCCACTCCCTATCTTCTTTATTCTTTTTATACCTAATTTTCTACCTTATATATCATTCAGTTTCTTCAAATAGTCACTTTAGTGGATAGACTTGATGTGCTTCCTCATTCTGGTTGCCCTTCTTCTGTCATTTCACCTTGTCAATTTTGTTCCTAACTTGTGCCCAGAACTGAACCAGATAATCTAGATGGAATCTGACTGGGGTAGAATATAATGGCACCATGACTTTCTTATCCTTAGATACCTCTCTTAATGGAACCCAAGATTATGTTAGGCTTGGCAACCATGTTGTACCACCAAAACATATCAAACTGGAAGTCTCTCAAAACCACACAAGGATTTAAGAAAATCTAGAATTTACCTATATATACCATGATGTATGAACTACCATTCTCCATAATCTCCTCTACTCTTCTCTTCCACTGCATTATATGAAACTACCATTCTATTATTAATACTATGATTCTACCTATAACCCACCTATCTTTTTGTTATCGAGGGAACTTGGCTCCCCAAAGAAGAAACTTCATCTCTAAGCACATTCTCCAGTACTGCATCTACCTTCTCTGTTTCTCCCATCCAACACATTCAATACTTAATTACCCTCCATTATCTTTCTTTCTTCTGTTCACATATAGCTGAATGCTGGTGGAAAAAAGCATAGAACATGCTGACTGGGTCCACTATAAATCCATGTTATGTAATCTATACTAGGACATTGCTATTATTAACTAAAGATGTTATTCTTCTCTGATGAAAACTCTATCACATTCATTATAATTAATATATATATATATATATATATGTAATAACAAAACTTTTATGCTCTTTCAAAGGACCCCTTCTTCTTAGAAGGTTGATTTACCTCGATATTCACTGAAAGTTTGAGGCCATCTCTGATGATCTTCCTCTGCTCTCTAATTATACATCTGAAATATCCTAAACTTCAGATCTCTATATTTAGCTATTATTTCTCTTCTGAGTTTCTCCAACTTTTTCCAGTTCCTCATATTTTCTTTCAGAGGCAAAAGTGGTTTTTCTTCTACCTGAGAATTTACTATGTTTCCTTTTTCCTTATCAAATGGTATAGCATCCAAATTTCTAAAGGAGAAACTGGCAGAGATCAAAGAGGAAATAGATAATAAAACTAAGCTAATAGGAGACCTAAACCTTCCCCTATCAGATCTAGATAAATCAAACCAAAAAATAAATAAGAAAGAGATAAGAGAGGTGAATGAAATCCTAGAAAAATTAGAGTTAATAGATATATGGAGAAAATAAATAGGGACAAAAAGGAATACACCTTCTTTTAAGCAGCACATGGAACATTCACAAAGATTGACCATGTACTAGGGCATAGAAACATAGCAAACAAATGGAAAAATCAGAAATAATAAATGCTACCTTATCAGATTATAATGCAATAAAAATAGTTTTTATATACATGGAGAGGCAAACCAAAAAACTAATTGGAAATTAAATAATGATTCTCCTTTAAGACTCAGCTATTCCTCTTTCCTCTCAACTGTCTTAATATGAGACATTGGGGAAGAGAATGAACTTTGCCTTATCATTGATAGACAAATAAATCTCATCTTCATAAGATGATAGTTCTTTCTAGATTATCCAGAAACAAGAGTTTGTTAACTAGGTTCATCCAAAGCATAACATTTCATTTTGGAAAAATAATGCATGTTTAGAAATTATGAGCCCTTCCAACTTTTTTTAATTTGTTATTTTGTTTGGTTTGGTTTTCCTTAATCCTTGGAGAAATAAATAGTGCTTAATTGTTTGTGGTTAGGGAAACAGTTGCTAGTAGTAGCAACTTAGTTTGGAATACCATTGTTTAATATTTGACTACATAATTTTTCTTCTGAATTAAGACAATAAGGAGTACTTTTTAAGATCTGAAAACATAAGTGAAGGACTTATGCAGACACATGTTGAGTCTCAAGCTTTTTTTTCTTTTTAGTGAACCACTCCTCCCCATAAACTTTCCCTATGTTTTTCTGCTTTTATCATTAAAGATCTATAATTATGGCAGAGAATATCTCAGTTTTATGGGAAATTTTGCATTGCTCTTTTTCTTACTATAATAGAAGTTCAATAAATAGCTTTGCTTTTAGGTAATTTAATCATCTGCCTATCTAGAAAAAAAAAGAATTAAACTCCTCAGTGGAGGTTCATAATTACTATTTTTAATCTTTACTTTCTGTCTTAGTAACAACTATAAAACAGAAGGGCAAAGGCTAGGCAAATAGGGTTAAGTAACTTAAATAGGGTCATACAGCTAAGAAATGTCTGAGGCTATATTTGAATCCAGGTCCTCCTGACTCCAGACCTGTCACTCTATCTAATGTCCCACCTAGCTGCCCTATGACTATCATTCTGAATGGAAGTGGATTCGTAGAATATCTTCATGCACTAACTGTTTTCCAAGGGGCCACAAAATGATAGAATTAGTTTGGCTTCTTCTTCATCCTACTGGTCTTTTTATCATTCCTGCTTTCATTAAAACTTCAGTCTCTCCCTCTCCACTCAATGTGCTTCTCAGCTATCTACAATAACATTAAGTATTCCTTATCCTTAAAAACTCTCCCTTGATCTCACTATATCTGCAAACTTTTTAAAAAAAAATTTTAACATTTATTAATATTCATTTTTTAGAAAAGTTAACATGGTTACATGATTCACGCTCCTATTTTCCCCTTCACCCCTCACCCTTCCCCCACCCCTGGCCAATGCACATTTCCACTGGTTTTAACATGTGTCATAATCAAGACCTATTTCCAAATTGTTGATAGTTGCATTGGTGTGGTAGTTTTGAGTCTACATCCCCAATCATGTCCGCCTCAACCCATACGTTCAAGCAGCTGCTTTTCTTCTGTGTTTCCACTCCTGCAGTTCTTCCTCTGAATGTGGGTAGCATTCTTTTCCATAAATCCCTCAGATATCTGCAAACTTTTGATCAATGTCTCTCCTCCCTTTCATGGCTAACCTTCAAAAAGCTGGCTAAAATCAGTGTTTATACTTCCTCTTTCTTCTAAACTCTGCAGTCTGGCTTCTGATTTCATCATTCACCTGAAAATTTCTCTCTCCAAAGTTACCAATGATCTCTTAATTGCCAAATCTACAGACTTTTTTTTTCAGTTTTCATCCTTCTTAATCTCTTTTTAGCTTCTGACATTATTCACCATTCTCTGTTTTTGTTTACTCCCCCCTCCAAGTTTTCATCACATGGCTCTTTCTTGGCTTTCCTCCTTCCTATATGATGTTTACCTCTCAATTTTCTTTGCTGGTTTTTCATCCAGGTCATGCTCACTAAACATGAGTGTACCCCTAGGCTCTACTCTTCTCCCTCTGATATATTCTTGTTTTGTGATCTCATCACCTCTGTATGGATTTAAATTATTTTCTCTATGAAAATGAGTCTCTGATTTATTTATACAGCCCTAAGTTCCCTGACTTCTAACCTTGCAATACCAACTGCCTATTGAATATCTTGAACTGGATGTCACACAGGCTTTTCAAATTCAACATATCTAAAATATTACTAATCTTTCCTCCCAAAAAGAACTCTTCCAAGCTTCCCAATTACTCTCTAGGACACCAACATCCTCTTAGTCATTCAGCCATACAATCTCAATGTCTTCTTTGTTTCTTTTTTTAAAATCCTTTTTTTTAAATACCTTCCAGGGCAGCTGGGTAGCTCAGTGGAGTGAGAGTCAGGCCTAGAGACAGGAGGTCCTAGGTTCAAACCCGGCCTCAGCCACTTCCCAGCTGTGTGACCCTGGGCAAGTCACTTGACCCCCATTGCCCACCCTTACCACTCTTCCACCTATGAGACAATACACCAAGTACAAGGGTTTAAAAAAAATCCTTACCTTCCTGTCTTAGTATCAATTCTAAGACAGATGAGTTGTAAGGGCTTGGCAATTGGACTTAAGTGACTTTCCAGGGTCACATAGCTAGGAAGAGTCCGAGACAAAATTTGAACCCAGGTCCTCCCAACTCTAAGTGTTCTGTCCACTGAGTTACTTAGTTGCCCCTGTTTTCCTTAATTCTTGACTTACATTTACTACACATATATGCAATTCTTCCATTCATGTCACCCGTTATCAGCATTCAAACAGCCACTACCTGTCCAGGTCCTCATTTTTTCATGCTTATTTGTCTTCCAACCTCAAGTGTATCCCGACTCTGATCTATATTATACACAAGTGACAAAATTTGTTTCCTGAAGCACAAGTCTGACCATATCAATTCTCTTCTCAATAAACTCAATAAACTCTCTATTGACAAAAGAATCCTCTATTTTACTTTTAAAGATCCTTACAACCTGGCCCTTTCCTGCCTTTTCTTTCTTTTTATATTTTGCTCCCTTTAAAGTTCTCAACAATTTAAAAAAACCCAGACTTTACCTATTTCTTTCCAAAAAACAATCCATCCATCTTCCATCTCTGACTTTTTTCCTCATTTCATCTCTTCATATCTTTCCCTTATTTTTAATGTAATGCAAACCTTTACATTCAAGTATAATCTCTTCAGCCATTTCTCTCATTTATTGCATTTGAGCTATTCCCAGTTATTTTGTCATTACAACCAAAACTTCCATGAATATTTTCATACACACACAGCTTTTTATCCTCTCAATAATACCTTTAGGACCAAGTCCTATTAATGGGATCCCTAGGTCAATGAGCATGAACAGCTTTACAACTCTTAATGTATATTTCCATCTTGTTTCCAAAAAGAAAAAATTCACAGCAGTTCTAGCAAGGTAATATTAGGCCTATTTCTTCATGTTCCTATCAGCCTTTAATTTGATTACTTTAACCCATCTGGTTGTCAATTAACATGTATCACTGTGAACATATTTAGTTAAATTGCTCTGTAAGCAGCAGATACAATCTGTTGCCAAGACCACACTTGTTCCAAAACCAAGTCTTTCCAGCTCAGTCATATCTGGTGGAATTTTTGTCCAATGCCAAAACCTCTCAGGAATGCAGAGTCACCTCTATATTGTGATGAGTGTTAAAGTAATAATTTTGTAAAATATTTGTGCTCTCTAATCATTGTTGTCCCACAAGAAACTATGTTTGGATTATGTGTATGCTCATGAGAGTTCCCACTAACCTCATGCAGGTGTTGTGGGGACTCTCAGTGTTTCTATTGTACTGAATTTATCTCAGGTTCTATTAATCTCCCTAACTTCTTTCTTATTTATTTTTTGGTTAGATTTATCTAGTTCTGAGAGGGGAAAATTTAAGTCTCTTGCTATTCTTATTTTATTATCTATTTCTATCTGTGTCTTATTTAATTCTTTTAAAAATCTGGGTGAAATAATATTTGGTGCATACAGGTCCAATATTGATAATTCATAGAACCCTCCCAACATAACAATACAGTTAATCTGTTCATCCATTCCAATTATATCCATTTTATCACCCACTCTGTCACAGATCATGACTGCTACCCCATCTTCTCTAGATCAGCTGAGGCACAGTATATTCTGCTCTAGCCCCACACCTTCACTCTAAGTGTCTCTTATTTTCAGTGTTTCTTATAAACAACATATTGTCAAGTCCTGGTTTTTTTTATCATTTCTGCTACTTCCCAAGGATGAATTCAATCCATTACTCTTATTGCCATAGTTACCAACTATGTACTTCTATTTACTCTATTCCTCCTTACTATTTATCCCTCTCTTCCTTTCTTTCCACTGCATCCCTACTCAGATGTCCAATTTCCTTTAACCAACACTTCTCTAATTCAAACCTCTTGTCCTCTCCTTTTGCCCATCTGGTTCCAAATTGATCCACCTTTCCAAAGGCTTTTCTTTGGCTCTTCCTCTTTACCTTTTAATTCTTATTCCATCCATCTTTCCAAAAATCCCTTCTTCTCCCACTTCTTGATATGACTTTGATTTTAAAAATCCCTCCCCTATCTTGTCTTGAGTTCTTCCCTATCCCCTCAACTTACCCCCTAACTCTTGATATATACTCTCCTTTTCAGTGCCTCCTTCATCCATTCCCCTTCCCTCCTGGTTACCCTTCTAATTGTGTGTGTTGTTCTCTCTTCATCCAAGGTCTGATGAGAGTCGAGTTCTAGTACTATTCACCATCCTCACCTCCCTTCTCCCCTTCTCCTTGGCAGTTCCTCCACTCAGTCCTCCTCAATAAAAGATATCCATTCCACCCTACCTCCTTTTGTTCTACTCCACTTCTATTTTGTCTCATTCCATTATGTTCACCTTGACCTCAAGTCTTCATTCCATACATGCCCCTTCAAAATATCTGGCAATGATGCCATTCCCAGGGGCTAGAGATGACATTCTCCCATACAGTAATCAAACAATTTGATTTTTTGAACTACTTATGATTAGTCTTTTATTAGCTCTGTATATTTCTTATTGAATGAATTTTCTGCTGAGTTCAGTGTATTCCCCCAGGAATAGTTGAAACACCTTTAATTTGTTGCATATTAATTTTTTATCTTTTATAATTATGCTTATCTTTGCTAGGTGTTATTCTTGGTTTTAAACAAGGTCATCTTGCTGTATGAAATGCTGTTCCATGTCCTGTGTTCTTTAAATGTTGTGGCTGCTAAACATTGTGTCATTCTGATTGTAGCTCCATAGTATTTCAATTGGTTTTTTTCTATTATTGCTTTCTTTTTTCTCCTTAACCTGGAACTATGCAATAATTTTTCTCTCCACATTCATCTTTCAGGGTCTTTGAGGTGGTGAGTGGTACTTTCATTCAATTTTTATTTTGCCCTAAGATTCTTGAATTTTGGGGCAGTATTCTTTGATCATTTCTTAGAGTATGGTATCTAAATATTTTTTATTGTAGCTTTCCAAGAGCATAATTATTCTTATGCTGTCTCTCCATCTATTTTCCAGGCCAGATGTTTTTGTGTTTAGATGTTTCATAGTCTTTTCTATTTTTACATTCTTTTGATTTTGTTTTATTTCTTATTGTCTTAGGAAATCATTAGTTTCCCTATGTCCAATTCTAGTTCTTAATACATTATTTTCTTCTGTGAACTTCTGGATCTCTTTTCATTGGGGTGATCTCTTTCATAATTTTCTTGATTTACTTGTATGGATCTTATTTTTTTCCTAGATTTTTCTCAATCTCTCTCATTTGATTTTTGAGCTTTTTTAAAGCTCTTCCAAAAGTTCTTTTTGAGCTTGTGGCCATTTATTATATTTCTTTGCTGTTTTTTAGTAGGTGATTTTACTTCATTTTCTCTGAATTTGAGCTGAGGTTTACTCTGTCCTCATAATAATTATCAATAATCGAGTTCTTTCTCCTTTGCTTGCCCATTTTTATTTTTTATTTTTTTATTTCAGCATCCAGGCCAATAGATTTAATTATTGGCTTTTACTGGATTCCCAGGGTTCCTATTTTGTTAGAGTACATGTCCCCAAGTTTCAGGATTTTTGTGTTTCTTTTTACCTGAGTACTATCTATTTATTCCAATTTTTAGAGTCTGGAGTCTAATGTAAACTGGGATCCCCACCTGAAGCTCCAGTCCAGGATTAACTTCAAGTGTTCCCACCATAGGCCAGGGGTAGTCCTATCACTACTACTGCATGAAGCCAGTCCACCTACCCCCTTGGCAGTAACAAGGGACTCGACTCTCCTGAGAATGACCACAGCTGACAGGGCCCAAGTCCCACTCATCAATTCATACTCCTTCCTCACTACATCTTTCCTGCTACTGCAGCCCAGGACATGGCAGATGTCTAGTCCACATTCCTAGGTCCTTCAAAGCCCCTCTTTCACTAGCAGAGAGGCTTGAGCTTCTGCCCTCAGAGTCCAGTGCCCACAGACACCATGCTCTCTACTCCTTTAATCTCTAGCTTTGGGTCAGCTGAACATAGCAGATAAGCCAGTTCCCCAGGGACCTCTACCTGAGGACTCCAGATTTATTCTCTGGCATGTGGGCTTCATAGCTCAGCAAACAAGGTGATTTTGCCAATCCTGCTCCCAGGAGTTACCTCATTGATCCCATTCTGTTAGCTCTGTTCCTTACCTCAGGGCCTAGGGCAATAAGACTTGGGCCCATGGAAGTCAGAAATCTTCCTTCCTAGTTTTCCCTAGCTTTTCAAATTCACCTGTCTTATTTTTACTGCTTTTAATTTTGATTCTATGAAGTTATTTTTGTTTGTTTGTGGGGGACATTAGGAGGGTGAAATGATTTACACCTCACTCCATCAACTTCCCCCAATGATCCAATTTTTTCTTTTTTTACCAGCTACCCTCCATATTTGGAACTCACTCTTTCCTCATCTCTGCCTACCAACTTCCCAAGTTTGCTCAATGGAACTGATCAAGTTTTATCTCCTTAAAAAGTCTTTTTTGTCCTCACTACTCCTCCACTGGCAGTGTGTTCCATTTAAGAATACTTCTAGTTGACTATACATCTATCTTGTTTGCTCATAATTGTTGTCATACCATCTTCATCTTATATCATCAAAGAGCCATAAGCTCCTTGAGAGAAGAAACTATTTTTGCATTTCTTTGCATCCCCAGCTTGCCTGGTACATAATATTCACTTTATAAATATTTGTTGTCATTGATGGTGATGATGATGATGATGATGATGATGATGATACAGATATTAAAGAGTCATTTTTGGTTTTAAAAGAAAATATATTGAAAAAGTTGGACTTGGGATTAAGAGAATTAGAACCAATAACTATTCTAATACTTACTGCTATGTTTTCATTTAATTTTAAACAAATCTTCTTACTTCTTTGAACCTCAATTTCCTGCTCTGCAAAATATGGGAGATAGGGTAGATATTTTCATTTGTGTTTATGAATCGTGTGTGTGTGTGTCCAAATTGTGCTTATAATGCCCTCCTTGACCAGTAAAAAATGTTTGTCCTCACTGGCATTATTTACCTTTGCATACCTAAAGGTTGATTTTTCTACCTAAAAAATATTAAAAGTACCCAGAAAACTCCATTTCATTTAAGTCAACCAAGGATGCTTTAAGACCTTGGCTACAATTTTAGCATTGGCATATGTAGCAGAAAATGCATCTCTGTGATGACATAAAATATGTCAAGAGTTATAGAGTGGATCATCCCCTTGATATATGCCATCCTTTGGGGTATAAAACTATCAAGAGCAAGCTGATGTAAAGCCCTATGGCTATAGTAAGCTACACATATATTCTCGCTCTCTCTCTTTTTAAGGAAATAACACCATTTATATTAGAGTAAGTGAACTGCTAAGGACTAAGAGTGAAACTTTGGTTTGAAGTGAAAGTTAAAGTATATGCTGTATCTAAGGTTTACCAAAGAATCTTCAGTCTGAAAGAAAACTTAGCAAACATCTAGCTCAAACTCTTTAATTTATAGAGGACAAAACTGAGACCCATATAGGTGAAGTTTGACCAGTCAAGAAAGTAAGTAGCAATAATCAGCATTTAAATAGTTAAGAGAAGCCAATTCTCCTGAATCTTTGGTCCAACTTTTCCCACTATATTGCTTCCCCACTAAAACCAAATGATCCTTTAATATCAACAGCAACCAAGAGAAATTCCTCCTTATGGCTGGGCTTCTAAAAAAACTATACTAATCTTTCAAGAAACTCTATGAATCTATATCCACTCAAAAAATAATGAGCCTATAGAAGGTACTTAATTTTTCTAGGTGGTTAGAGGTATAAGCATTTGAAAGCAAAGACATTAAATGAACTATCCTTTTTTTTAAATCAACTGATCTCCTTCTATAAAGCTAGGAAACCCTTTCCCCTGAAAATACCAACTATCAGTGAGAAGAATAGATATGCATGGGAATTATGCATGAGAGGGGGTGCTTCCTGAATAGGAAATACCAGCAAGCACAGAAATGTATACAGTTAAGGAGCACATGTTGACAGATTGACATGGAGAGATACATATCATACATGCATCCAGAATACCACATATAGGGAAAACTCATGCCTTTAGTGCTACAGGACCACTGATGTCTTTTGACAATTCCACTGTACCATTTGCTGAGTATGGTATTTTCTGGACTCTGCTCCCCACTGGGCAGCATGCCTCCTTTAATTTCCATTGCTGTCATCTAGGTTACTTTCTAGAGTTGCCTCCTTTCAAGTCTCCATTGATGATTTCAGGTGAAATGTTAAATTTCATAAGAAGAGTTGGCTTTTTAACATTCTCAGATTTTTATTTTATTACTCACAAGTTAAGCTTCAGTTATTTTAGAAAGGTAGAATTTCACACACCCAATTATCAGACTAGAGAAAACTGGCCTTTTTTTCCTCAGGTAAGAAGATCTATAAACTTACAGATTCTTAGCCTCTTTTGAAACAAAGATAGGCCTACAAGGTAATTAAGTACTTATTCTATTTCTTGGAACCACTCACTCCTGCTACTAACATCAAAGTCCTTCAAATTTATATATAATTTAGAGAGCCCTGTTTTATTTCTTGCTAATTCCTAATTTTTAATCTGCTTTCTCACTCAAACTATTTTCAGGGGGAAAGGAGAACTGCATTCCAAAGAACTGAAAATGTGTATTTTTCTGCTCCCTTCAGCCACACTATCTCTCCATTCATATTTTGGAACTGCCTTGCAAATAATAGAATGGGGAAAGCAAGAACAAAAATGCTAGGTTAAACTGACTCAAGGCTATAGTCCTTGCTTTAGACTTACCCCAAAATCATTTATTCTTATACTATTTCTTAAATATAGATGTTGTATACCTAAGCTTTTGAGTTTCTGTATGTATCTCTATATAATCTTTGCTTCAGAGTTTCTTCTTTGGTTCCCTCTGCTTTTATGTATCTAATATAAGGAAAAGAGACAAAGAAGAGACAAAGAATTGTCTATTTCTTCCAAATCAGCAATGAATTCTGAAGCTCTAATCTTGTTTACCAGTAGATCTAAAAATGATCTAGTATTCTCATTCATAAAGCAACAAAGTCTATAAAAAATAATAGATGGCTTCCAAAAACCAAAATAAGAGTATAAGAATTAGATAAAAAGAAATTATGATACATGAAAAATTCACAAAAGTCAGCCTCTTCATTAAAATGATGCCTTAACTTATAATTGCCATTCTATTTCTAACTGTTGTTAACTAGGACTGTTTGACATAGTAACTAACCTATAATGAGCTTTCCTGTACTGCACAGACTAAATCTGAGTTGTATACATTGCTCACTAATTTTGTCTAATTATTTTATTTATGTGCTTTCTGTCTTCCCAACTAAGCACAAGCTCAGAAAAGGAGGGTCTTTCATCTCAGTTTTCCTCAGCAGGTAATATGCTTCTTAGCATACAATAAAGTCTTAATAGATGCTTATTAAATGAAGAAAAGAATGCATATTTGAATAAATGAATAAATGAAATTAATGTCAGGTACAATAGCTCCTGGGTAGTCTTTAATTATAATTTTTTAATATATTTTGAGCCTATGTCACCCTCATTTTCACACTCATTTCCCTACTACCCAACTTAGGGTCATTTTTATAACAACAAATTAAAAAAGAAAGAAAAACATTTAAGAAAAACTAATGCACACATTGACCAATTATAACAGTATATTCAAAGTTTCATATCCATAGTTCTTCATCTCTTCAAATAAAAAAGTAAAATTCATCCTCTTTTCTTCAGAACCAGATTAGTCATTATGATTATACAAATTCCAGTTTCATTCTATTGGCACTGTTTTGTCTCTTTATATTATTGTTGTCTATCCTTTGTTCAACTTAATTTACTCTTTATGAATTTATGTCTTCCAGTGTTTTTTCTGTTCTTCAGAGCTACCATTTATTATTGAGTAATAATACTCTATTATATTAATCACCAAAATTTGTCCATCACTTTTCATTTGATGTATATCTACTTTGTTTCCAGAACTTAACTATTACAAAAGATCCTGCTATAAATACATGGTATATATAGTAGTTTGGTTTATCTCATTGACATCCTTGTTGTAGGCAAATAGAAGTGAAATTTTTGAATAAAAGGATAGAAATACATTAATCACCTTTTAAGCATAATTCTAAATTATTTTCCTTTATGGTTTGACTAATTTGCTGATCCATCAAGAGTGTAATAATGTGGGCAACTTCTAATTCAGATGGGAGCATGAAAAATCACAGAGGAGTACAGCTCTCCCATATATAGTCTTTGAGAATCCATATTGAACAAGAGTCAAGAAAATAAAAGAGAGACAACATAATCCTATCCTGGATTTTCAAAAATAGGGCCAGATTCCTGTAGCAGTTGCAAAGAGGTCACTCCCTTCTTAAGGGTTTCTGCCAGTGTTATTCTAATAAGTGGCCTGAAATTTGAGAGCACTACATGAAAATGCTACAATAATGTTGGAAGGCTATGAGACTGTCAGATTTGACTCACAAAGAGAAGAAAATCAAATTGCCAAAAAAGAAAACTCATGGCAAATGAAAAGGTAACAAAGAAAATCTCCAATAAAACTAACAAATAAAATAGATGAGTATTTCTAAAGTGTCCAAATTAATAGGAAAAAATAGAGAAGATATGCAATCCAAATCATCTAGGAACAAAAGGTCTCTCCATTGTGGCATAATGGCTAGAGAGACAATTTCAAATCTGGAAAGATTTCAAATCCTGCATCCAAAACTTATATGCTGTGCCATCCTACATGAGTCATTTAACCTATCTGTGCCCAAAGCACTTAATATCTGAGGTATTTGTACTTAAATGGATGAGTAGAAAGTAATCACAGTTGTTGGATTTTTTTTTAAATAAAAACTGAGAAGAATAGAGAACATAGAGGAGCCAGTGGTAGAGGTCAGGGGACAAGAGGAGAAAAATAGTGTGAGGCATCATTTCCTGCCAAGAGTTTTGGAGACTTTGGGATTTCTTCCATTCTCCAGTTGAGTTTGAAGTTTGGGTAGTAGTTTGATATTGGGCTGAGAGTGTTTGTCATCAATGTTGTTAGTGTTTGATTAGCAGACATGACACAATTAAAATTTTTTCAACCCCTGAACATGTCTCACTTCATGGATAGAAGCAATGTATGTGTATGTAAAAACAATGGCATCCAAATTCTGAAGATGCATTCTTCTTAAAATGATGAACCAGTTGTTATCCCAAAGTTTACAGCTTCTCTAGATTGATTATGGGCAAATAAGATACTTTTATTGGGTAGTAATTATGGAAGGTAAAGGGTGGGAGAAAATCTGAGAGAAATGTTTGTGGAGATATATGAGATATCTCCACAAAAATCTAACAAGTGATTTGAAATTTTGGGTAACATAATTATGTTCTTCTCTACAACTTCCAATATGCCAAACTTTTCTGTTTCTGTTGGGGGGATGAATATACTTCTAATCACAACAAGGTTTATAAGACATCTTTAACTCATTCACCATGTTATCCCACATATTAAAGGCAGATATTGTTTTTTCTTTGTATTTCTAGATCCTGATACTATACCTGGCAGATAGAAGTCATTTAATTTTTTATAGATTATGTATTTTTGAAGAGATAAACTTAAGCCCAGGGAAGTAGGTGGAATTTCAAGGAGAGCTAAATAGAGTAGAAGTGTATTGCATTTGGAAACACAATTTCTAGGTTCAAGTTCTAATATTAACTGTTTTGTTGTTTTTTTTTGCAAGATATCACTTCCCTCATTTTCTTCATCTTTTAACTTATAGCAGTTGTACTAGAGGGTCTACAAGTTCCTTTCCATTTCAAAAATCTGTGGACTTATCATCAGTTGAGGACAGATCCCTGGGGAACATTAACATTTTAGATGAACACACAAGCCAGGAAAGGATGATCCCCAAGATGAGACAGGTTGAAAGGATAATAAATGGAAAATGAAAAGCTAGCCAGATAATACCAATAAGTCTTGAGAACCTTAACATCTAAGAAGTTGAAATGAGCTGAAAAACTGCCTGAACTAGAATCAACCTGGAGGATGGGAGGTGATGGGGTTGGGGGAGAGGTCATAGCTTGATCAGCAAGTAAAGAATGACAAGGCTGGCCATTTTACTTGCTTAATCGGGTTCTTCAATGCTTTAGTCTATTTATGCAAGATGCTGACGTATTCTACTTCCCAATATCTTGTTTTGCCCAGGATGGAAAGCAGGCATCTTTTAAATTCAGTTATGCCAATTAGAATGTGGTTCATGTGTGTATTAACCTGCCAAATGTCAGATATCAAGGATTCTTGAGTATAAATTATGACAAATTTGGAGTGGACACAACAAAAACATTGTTAATGAAGATTAAAAAAATCCTATTTTTTCTTAATGTTTTTCAAATAAAAAGGTCATTCAAAAATAAAGGTACAGTAATAAATGGCCTCCAAAGACAATTTATGACATTGAAGTTGGAGTAAAACTTCACAAAATATAAGTCAAAGATACTACTCTTCAGGAAAAAAATAGTATTAGTTTTATTTTGTTAATAAAAATGCTTTTCTCTCATTTGAAAAGTAAAGTACTATACATTTGGTCCTGTCCAGAATATTAAGTTGACTATCTAAAATTCTGTTTATTGCTCAATAAAAAAGGAACACAAGGTTTATATGGCACTTATGAGGAAAGTTAGACAGAAGTTTATTGTCATGCTGCTCTTTTGCACTTCAATAATTTTCAGTACTTGTCTAAACAAACACAGTATCTTCAGTTGGATACGCCTGACTTGACAGAATAATCCTTCTCTCTATAACAATCAAGCTAGAGTTTGATTTCATCACTTAAGTGAAAATTGGTTTCCTAATGGGAAAATGCATCATAATTGTGTCAATATAATTCCTGAGAAAAGTCATTTAAAAATGCAAGATTTGACACCAACTTTTTTCTCCATAAATTATTTGCCAGCAAACCAACTATTCTGCTCTTATTTTCTTTCTTGTTGCTATTCTCTTGGTGCTTCACTTTTAGAATTCAAGAAATAGTAAAGACAAACCCTTGAAAAAAATTAATGTGAATACCACTGATTTATTTTTTTAATCCTCCTCTTGGGACAATAACGCTTTCTACCTTCTAACATGAAAAAGGACATCATGTCTCCAGCTGAATCACAGCAGTGATACCCAGTAGTCAAGGTCATCATTACCTACAAAGAGTTCCCTCAGGAAACATTGCATAGATTCTTTTTTTCTTTTCCTATTTCAGTTCTTGTAACAAGGCAAACTCAGTATTTCAAAAAGATAATAGATAAGGCAGAAAATAAAAAAATATTCAAAAATCAAATTAGTCATCTTTTATGTTTCATAATCCCAGGCCTCATCAGATATTCATGTGCCCTTCTATGTCAAGTATCACCTTAAACACTGAGGACAAAAAAAATGTCTAGGTAATCAGTTATAAATGCAAGTATTATTAAACAACTACCTGTGAAAGCAAACCCCTTACAAAAAAGGGCAAATGATCCAGAGAGCAATGTAATAAAGAAGGCTAATGTGAGCAAAAGAAATTTTTTTCATCTCCATATTCCACCTGGGACATCTTCACATGCTCGGGTTATACTGATAGATTTGACATCCATTTGGTTACCTTCAACCTGGTTTAGCCCATCTGCTGAGATGCTTTTATCAGAGTGTGGCTGCTATGCATGCTACAGCTTCCTGGAGCCACAAATGAGAGTTGGGTGATAGATGATCAACAAATATGAATAAACAGAGCTGGAAAAGGGCTCTATAAGCTCTCTCATCAGAGGTTCCACTCCTCCTTGAATACTTCATGCACCCTAGGGGAACATGTTATGTCATTGGAAATAAATTCTAGGGTACTTTGACCAGATAAGAGATTTCTAAAAGTAATTTATATGAAAATAATTTGGCATTTTAGTTGAAAACAACATGAAAAGTAGGCAAGTCAATATTTAATGAAATATTAGGCTAGAATAATGCAAGTAGAGGCAGATCATACCACATCTTAAGTTGTATGTTTAGAACTTGGTATAACATTTCAGTTTCTTTTGATTTTTTAAATTTTTTTAATCATTGAGATTCCCTCTCCCTTTTGCAATTATTTATAACATATTTTTCAAAGGAACAGAATTGAAAAGGAAGAAAAATTGGCAAAACTGACACAGACATTGAAAAAATTAAATAATGAATTGTAAATGACTTAGTTATTCTCAGCAACACAATGATCCAAGACAATCCCAAAGGACTAATGATGAAAAATTCTGTTTACCTCCATAGAAAGAAGTAATGTTTCAATACAAAAAGAAGCTCACAATACAGCAGGTAATATGATATACATTGTACATGTGCTACCATGAAATTCATATTTCCAAGTTCATCATTTTGTGAAAAAGATGCACATTGCTTATATTAAAGAAAAATTCATGAAAGAAATAATGTGAAGAATGGTATGCTTCCGTCTGCATTCACACTCCATCACTTCCTTCTATGGAGAAAAATAGCTTTTTTTATCATGAGCTCATGGAATTGTCTTGGATCTTTACATTGCTAATAAAAGTAATAGTCACTGTTGATTACTTTCTCATAGGTAATGTGAGTATTTGTTGATCTGATATCAATAGAAAGATCTACTGCCTTTCACAAGACTTTGCAGAGAACTTTCCAAAACTTATCAAAATGTAGACCACCATGGGGCAGCTAGATAACACAGTGGATGGAATTTCAGGTCTGGAATCAGGAGGACTTGGATTCAAAAATGACCTCAGATACTTCCTAACTGTGTGACCCTGAGCAAGTCACTTAAGCCCCAATTGCCTAGCCCTTGATGCTCTCCTGTCTTAGAAATTGATACTAAAACAGAAGGTAAGGGTTTTTTTTTTAATGCTTTATAAAAGTAGCTAGCCCTAGTCTTTAATTTAACAACACAGCAAAAGCAAATAATAGAGACTGGATTTTTTATATTCAATATCCCTATTCATTCAGTTCTCCCCTTAGCAATCCACTTATCATCAAGCATATTTGTATTGAGTTTAAATAATTGTTTCAGGTGTGGGTAAAATAGACACAGGTTTTTAAGCGTACTAAGACTTTCCAACTCTTTACTTGGCATATCCGTCCCTGACATGTGAAGACACTTCAGTGTGACTTCCAAAAATTTCTATATGATTTAGACCTATTTTTGTCCTTATTTTTGATCCCTGGATTTTTGAAGGTTTCAGCCTTTTGGAAATTTTAAATCAGGATTGACCTCTTCCTCTCTGTTTTAGTCAATTTTGGCTGAAGCAAATTAGCAAATTTTTACTTTGTTTTTGTCTTTTTCTAAAATATTACTTTTTAATTTCTTGTGCTAGGGTAGCTTCTTTGTCTAGTTCTCATCTGATGGCCATGTGCTTCATTGACTATGTGAGTTACTTTGCAGTAGCTATTGATCATCAGAATTTATAAAACTTATATTCATTTTTTTCCCATGGTCCTCAACAGGCTGACTTCTCTTTCTCTTTCAAAAGCCTGAGTTTACACTTAAATTTCCCAATGAGTTCCAAGGGCTGGCTCTTGTACTCAAAACCTTTTCACAGATCTGTGATGATTTATCCTAAAGAAATCACTTAAGTGTGCTAATTAATTAAATCCTTTCATTCAAATACAATTTAAAATTGGTACTATAATCAGATCTCATTGAGAACCATTTCTAACTCCTACTCCAGCTGGATTAATTTATTAATCATTTCTCAAATGTGCTTTATTTGTAATCACCTTTAGAGTATAGGAAGGCATGGATTCTGGCCATTGATTCTGTTAAATAAAGAAAGTACATTAAAGGTTTCCTGTCTGAGGCATTGTTGGACTTAAAAGATTCTCCCATTTATGGAGACTCATGCTTTTTTGTCCTAATTGACCTTTAACTCATGGTTGTTTTGAATTTTTTTATCTGGATGCTTTTGATGGTATCACTTTTCTACCTAAATTTCTGACTTCCATATATCCCTTAGGTGCTTTGGGGGGCTTAAGAACAGACCCCAAACTCCATTTTATACACTTCTTTCTATGTATTTCCATGAACTTGCATATGATTGACTCATAATAGTCATTCCTAGTCTTAAATCTGTCCTACCTCCAAATTTAATTCAGTTCAATAAGTTTGTTGGATAGAATGGTGGGGTCTATATCAGAAAAAATTCAGTTTCAAATTCCATTTGAATTCAATTCAAATACCTGTGTACAGCTGTGAGATCAAGAACAAGTCACTTAATCTCTTTAAGCCTCAGTTTTTTCATTTGAAAAGGGAATTCCAAAAAGAAATTGGAAACAAAAGAAAAAGTAAATTGTCCCTATCCTCATGGAGTTTCTATTCAATGGAGATGAAGCACATATCCAAGTACATGCAAAGTATTATAAAGCAATTTTGGAAGGGAAAGAGGGTTAATGAATTGGAGAAGGGAGAGTTCAGATAAGTAGAAAGTGGCACCTGAAGGGGGGAAAATGGATTCTATGAGAAAGAAGTGAGAAAAAAATCATATCTCAAACATGAGGGAGTGATAGAATTTCTTATGAGGGAAATAAATAACAATCCAGGTTGGTGGAACAGAGAATGTGTAAAGGGGAGTAACATTAGATAAGAATGCAAAAGTAGTTGGAGGTCAGATTGAAGGAATTTAAATGTCAAAACAAGAATTTTCTATTTTATCCAAGAAGAAAATGAGTACCAGTGGAGATTCTTGAACAGGAGAGTTACATAGTAAGGACTGCTTTGGACATACTGATTTGGAACTCTGTGAAGGACTGATTGGAGAGAGTAGAGATTCGAGGCAGGAACAACTGGGAGACTATTACAGGAGTAAAGTTATGAAGAGATGTTTGGCTATATAAGTGGAGAGAAATAAAAAGACAGGAGAGAAACAGTTATTTTTGTTGTATTGTTACAGTTATTCAATCATGTCTCACTCTTTGTGGCCTCATGGATCATAGCATGCCAGGCCTTCTATCCTCTATCTCCCCAAATTTGATCAAGCTTATATTTTTCCATGACACTCTCTACTGTAGATTTTAAAATTAATATCCAATACATGTAAAACCCAGTGGAATTATGTGTTGGCCAATGTGGGCTAGGGGGCATGGGGGAGAGGGAAAGAACATGAAACATGTAACTATGGGAAAATGTTCAAAATAAAAATTTGAAAAAATAAAAATATAAAAATATAAAATCAAATCAATATCCAACACTCTGAGCATTATATTTATAAAAATTTATTAATATTTAAGTAGAGAGCTAGAGAAAACAGGCAGGGCTTACCCAAGCCACTCACCTCGAAGAGAGGAGGTGAGGCCACGCATACCGAAACTATATACAGGCAACATATTGCTGCACATATACTAAAGGCAAAAGGAATTGTGGGTAATACAGAAAGGAATTTTGGGTAATGTTTTAGGGGTTCAAGACTTTCCAATTATACACTACCCATCTCATCCTCTGCCAATACCTTTTCCTTTTGCCTTCAATCTTTCCCAGCATCAGGATCTTTTCCAATGAGTTTCTCATTATATTGGCCAAAGCATTTAAACTTCAGTTTCAGTGGTAGCAAAAAATTGGAAAATGAGGGGGTGTCCATCAATTGGGGAATGGCTAAACAAATTGTGGTATCTATTGGTGATGGAATACTATTGTCCTGAAAGGAATAATGAACTGGAGGAATTCCATGTGAACTGGAAAGACCTACAGAAATTGATACAGAACAAAAGGAACAGAACTAGGAGAACATTGTACAGAGTCTAAAACATTGTGGCACAATCAAATGTGATAGACTTTTCTACTAGCAGCAATGCAATAACCTAGGACAATTCAGAGGAACTTGTGAGAAAGAATGCTGTCCATATCCAGAGAAAGAACTTTGGAAATGGAAATACATTAGAAAAATATGTGATCGATCACATAATGTGATAGGGATATGATTGGGGTTTCTATGTTAAAGGATTATGCTACTGCAGTTATGAATAACACAAAAATAGGTTTTGAACAATGATACACATATAACCCAGTGGAACTGCTTGTTGGATTCGGGAGTGGGGAAGGAAGAGAAGGAGATCATGAATCATGTAACCATGGAAAAATATTCTAAATTTAAAAAAAAAGGGAAAAGCAAACAAACAAAAAATAAACTTCAGCTTCAGTATTTGTCTTTTCAAAGAATAGTTTGAATTAATTTCTTTATGTATTGACTGATTTGATATCTTTGCTGTTGTAAGGACTCTCAAAAGATTTCTCCAGCAGCCGAATTTAAAAGTGTTGATTCTGTATCACTCAGTTTTCCATATAATCCAACTCTCCCATCCAAAAATTATTACTGGAAAAAATATAGTTTTGACTATACGAACTTTTATCCTGGTAACACATAATAATTCTGACTTCAATATTGACCATCTGGTGATGTTCATATGTTGAGTTGCCTTTTGTGTTGTTGAGTGTTTGCTATGGCAAGCAAGTCATCTTGAGAAAACTCTATTTGTCTCTGCCCTACTTCATTTTTTCCCTTATTTTATCATTCTAATCCCTTTGTTGAATGTGACATCTCTTTTGAGTGTTATTTCTAGAAGATATAATAGGTCTTCATAGAACTGATAAACTTTGGCCTCTTTGTCATCAGAGGTTGCCACATAGACATATTATTGTGACATTAAACATGTTGCTTTGGATTCAAACAGATATTCTACTGATAAATTGCGATTATACCCCAATACTGATTTTCTTACCCTTTTATTGCCCAGGAGGGATTTCTTCTCAGGCATTCGTGCCCAGTTAATGAGCAATTAAATTCACCCATTCTCATACATTTAAGATCACTGATAATTAAGAAATCAATATTCAATCTTTCCATCTCCTATTTGACCATATCCAACTTACCGTGGTTCATAGACTTTACATTATAGATTCCTATGGAGTATTGATCTTTCCAGCATCATGCTTTCCTTTTGTCACCAGACACATATGCAACTGAGCTTCCTTTTGGCTTTGGCCTAGCTGCTTCATTCTTTCTGGAGATGCTTGTAGTTGTCCTCCATTCTTCCCAGTAACATATTGGATACCTTCTGCCCCGAGAGGCTCATTTTCCTGTCATATCTTTTATCATCTTGATACTGTCCATGGGATTTTCTTGCTAAAGATACTGTGATGATTTGGCATTTCCTTCTCCAGTGGATCACTTTTTTGTCAGAATTCCCTACTATGACCTATCCAGCTTGAGAAATCCTGTACAGTACAGCTTATGATTTCACTGAACTATGGAAACCCTTCCACCATGACAAGGCAATGATTCGGAAGAGGAGCATCTATTCTAGACCTCTTCTCTCCTTTAAGTTTCCCATGACACTCCTTCCCAATACCTGCTTAGCAGAACTCATCTCATAATTTTTTGTGGAGGAAGGGGAAAAGGGAAGGAAAGAGACAATATGGATTGAAAAATATTAGGAAGTTAATATTTAAAAGTTTTATTGAATGTCATCTGGAAAAAAATAAAATTTATTATAATAAAAAAGAACTCATCTCAGAACTTTGTAACAAAATATAACAATTATTGAGCCCACACTTATTCACTCCTAAAGAAGACTCTAAGCATGGATTCATGATGCCAGTATGTGTTTAGTCATGAGGGAACCTAAAGAAAGGAGAGGGAGACTCCTTTTTAAAAACTCTATTTGTTTATACTCTACCTCCGCCCCAAAATATGGGGAGAATCACTTATGGATGAGATTTGACTCATGTCTAGGGTCTCTGCTAGAGTCGCAAAAGATACTTAATGTTCAGGGTAGATCAGTAAAGAATATTTATTTTTTTTCTCCACAGAAAAGAAATTCAAAAAACACAAAAGACTAACAAGCAAGTATTGAGACTTAAACATGAAACAGTAACTTATAACAAATTGTATAGTCTCCCTATAGGCTGATATTGCTGTTTAATCAACACAAAGCCTAAGTCCCTTAGCTCTGAGACATATGCATTCCTAGAAAATATCCAAAAAGATTGGCACAATCTTCAAACTCTTAATTCCCAGAGGCTCATTACTAAGTACGCACCAAGGGATATACTCCTATTTAGCTCCTTCTACCTTTATCCCTCAGTTAAATGTTATTCTCAGCAAATCAACCAGTTTTTATTTGGCACATTTTTCCATATTTCCAAATTATGGAAATTTTGAGAGTTCTTTTGAGTTTTAGGGAAACTTAAGCATTGTTCTTCCTAGTTCCCCTTCCCAATTCTTTATTCTAAAATTTCTAAAGATAGTACATATGTGTAACATGGAAAATGGTAGAGTGGAATTCTGGCAAGATACAAGGTCAAGCCTCACCCAGAATTCCAGGGGACTCCTCCCCCCCAGAGAACTCTGGCTGAGGGAAAGCAGCTTGAAAGCAGTTAGGGACAGTTGGTTCCTGGGGGTTGAGGTGAGCAGATCACTCTGCTTGCTGTTCCCGGTTTTGGGATTGCTTAGGAGGCCATTTGAGGCAAGAACCATTTTGGTTCTGCTCAGTGCTTTGCTTGTTCAGCTGAACTAGACCTTACCAGCAACAGCACAATTGTTATTTAGTTATTAAGATATTAGAAGTGATAATTATAGGCTTTGAGGGCAAGCTAGATATAAAGTCTGCCTCTCCCTCCTGGGGGGAGGGGCAGTTTCTATCTAACAGTTCAGGGCTTCCCAGACCTTATCCCAGTCCCTGAAAACCTCCCTTCTTTCCCTTCCTCATTTTTAGCAAGAAACCTAGATCTTTTGGGAGCACTGGCTGGCTATTTATTTGGGAATACTCACTTCTTCCATAAAGCTTGGTTCTTTCAGTTGCCAGCCCAACAAGTCAGATCCTCGTTCTGTCCCTGTTAGCTACAAGACATCAAGCTTCTCCTATCTTCCCTAGTCAAACCTGTTGGGAAATAAGTTGAGAAAGTGAACATCTTGAGGGGATTAGCCTTGCTCATCCAAGCCAGTGTATCTGATCATCCTCCATTTTCAACTGTTTCCAGCTGCTTGGTGGGAGGGGTGAGAGTAAGGAGTACCTACCCCTTCCTACTCACTCTAGCCTGTGTGGGGGGGAGGAGTGAGTCCTGCAGGTTTCTAGTTTCAGGCCATCTCTTCAGCTTCCCAAACATCTCTGTTAAGATCAACATAACAGTTTTGGCCAGCCAGCCTTAATTTTTCAAAGGACCCCCATGCATTTGATCATCTTGCATGGAGCCTCATCACTTCTGCTAAATCCTCTTTACACCTTTTAAGATAAGCCATGTTTGTTGGGGGCAGCTGGGTAGCTCAGTGGATTGAGAGTCAGGCCTAGAGACGGGAGGTCCTAGGTTCAAATCCGGCCTCAGACACTTCCCAGCTGTGTGACCCTGGGCAAGTCACTTGACCCCCATTGCCCACCCTTACCACTCTTCCACCTAAGAGCCAATACACAGAAGTTAAGGGTTTAAAAAAAAAAGATAAGCCATGTTTGCATGTGAGGAGAGTTCTAAGTCCTGGTGTTTTTCTGGCCAGGAGGCAAGACTGGGGTTGCTTCTTGTCTTGGCTATAAACTTTGCCTTCTCACTAGGGATGTATAATTCTGATAGGAGCAATTCCATGTCCTCAAATGTTGGGTTGTAAAGTCTCATGGCCCGTTTATATTCTTTTATAGATTTATGGGGATTTGTATAGAACTGAGGAAACCTCCTTTTTAAGATCTCCAAATCACCCCCTGAGAAAAGTTTGTAACCTTTAATGTATATAATGCCCAAGTCAGGTTGTACCACTGTCCTATAGGTAATGGGAAGGATAGTTACAGAAGCTGCTTCAGCCCCTGCAACCTGTTGTTCTTCTGTGTTCTTATCCGTAGCTTGTTGTTTAATATCACCCCCCTTTTTTGGTGTGACTGCACTCTCAATAATCTCTAGCTGCATGATTGTCTTGCATCTAGATCCTTTCCTTCCCTGATCTGCTTATTTATCTCAATTAAGGTCTTCATGTGCTCCACTAATTGCTCCAAAACCGGGTTTGTTATTTCTGTTCTCCCAAAGGTAAATGTCAAAAATTTCTTCAATATCATCAGGGCCCCATAGAAAGTTTGCAGCCATGGCTATCCCCGATGGCACATATGCCAAAGCATCACCCACTGATATAGTTAAACACATGTAAGTATCATATATTTCTATCATTTGTTTGAAAAATTGGGGAACAGTTATCAGCCAAAAGGTAGCACAAGCCTGCCAAATCCCATATATTAGCATGCCAGAGCACCCCAGTGTGACCATGGCTCTGTTGATGAAGCTGGCCATATTTATCACTTCCCACTCAGGTTCTGAAGTAAAAATTCTAGGCTGGCTGGCCAAAACTGTTATGTTGATCTTAACAGAGATGTTTGGGAAGCTGAAGAGATGGCCTGAAACTAGAAACCTGCAGGACTCACTCCTCCCCCCCACACAGGCTAGAGTGAGTAGGAAGGGGTAGGTACTCCTTACTCTCACCCCTCCCACCAAGCAGCTGGAAACAGTTGAAAATGGAGGATGATCAGATACACTGGCTTGGATGAGCAAGGCTAATCCCCTCAAGATGTTCACTTTCTCAACTTATTTCCCAACAGGTTTGACTAGGGAAGATAGGAGAAGCTTGATGTCTTGTAGCTAACAGGGACAGAACGAGGATCTGACTTGTTGGGCTGGCAACTGAAAGAACCAAGCTTTATGAAAGAAGTGAGTATTCCCAAATAAATAGCCAGCCAGTGCTCCCAAAAGATCTAGGTTTCTTGCTAAAAATGAGGAAGGGAAAGAAGGGAGGTTTTCAGGGACTGGGATAAGGTCTGGGAAGCCCTGAACTGTTAGATAGAAACTGCCCCTCCCCCCAGGAGGGAGAGGCAGACTTTATATCTAGCTTGCCCTCAAAGCCTATAATTATCACTTCTAATATCTTAATAACTAAATAACAATTGTGCTGTTGCTGGTAAGGTCTAGTTCAGCTGAACAAGCAAAGCACTGAGCAGAACCAAAATGGTTCTTGCCTCAAATGGCCTCCTAAGCAATCCCAAAACCGGGAACAGCAAGCAGAGTGATCTGCTCACCTCAACCCCCAGGAACCAACTGTCCCTAACTGCTTTCAAGCTGCTTTCCCTCAGCCAGAGTTCTCTGGGGGGGAGGAGTCCCCTGGAATTCTGGGTGAGGCTTGACCCTGTGTCTTGCAGGAATTCCACCCTGCCATTTTCCATGTTGCAATATGGCATCATTTAAATGACTTACCAAATTCATAAAGACTGCCAAAGTAGTCCATACAATACAATTATTATACAATTCCAAAAGTATCAGAAGGAAGACCCAAGCTAACTACAGCTGATGAACCTGAAGATTACAATCACTCCAAATTACAGTTATAAATTCAAAAAATAGCTTGAACACATAGGCTGATGGAGATATTACTGGGGTTGAAGACACTAAATGATAACTCTAGTCTAACTATCAATAATATGCAATTAGGTCTTAATCAATGATACATGTAAAACCCAGTGGAATTGTACATTGGCTAAGGGGGGTTAGGGAGGTTTGGGGAGAGGGAAAGAACATGAAACATGAAACTATGGGAAAATATTCAAAATAAAAATAAAAATAAATTTTAAAATAAAAATAAATAAATTCAAAAAATAAAGGACATTTTAAAAGGTCGATATTGTCATTGTCTGCCTAGTACTTAAAAAGGCCTGTAACAACCCAAAAATAAAAAATTTGGAAATTGACATAAAAATAGAAAACATTCAAAAATAGTGGGGAAATAAAAGGAAAAACCCATCACCCTTGAAGGAAATTCTAGTCCCAAATCTGCTCCTAGAATATGTGGAATTCTCTTCAGAAAGATTTATTAGGCACTGTTAGTTGGAAGTTATTTCCTTATCTTAGGTGAGAAATCAAACTAAACTAGTTGAAAATTTCTCCATGAGTACTTGCAATACATGGAGGAACCCTATTTGTATTCCCAATGGATCTCCTGCCAATGCATGTGGAAATATTGATGGAGATTCAAACCAAATGTTCCCAAGTATTCATGCAATACACATGCATCCCATTTTTCTCCAAAAATCTCAGCCTTTGCGTAAGGCAATCTAAATGGAGATCCAAATTTACCCTGATAGGGTAAGTGAACTTATTTTTTAAAAAGCAAACAATTCAGATGGGCCCAAAACATATGTAATGCTCCCCAAAAGGGATAACTATTCCCAAGATGATTAGATGATCAGATTAAGGATATGGTCATCAAGCATAAGAACACCAACAATCACTTTAGAGACCAGGAGGAGGCTAGAATATTTACTAGAATATTCATTTTCTCTGTGTCATATAGGGGTCCCTAATTCTGGGCCTATGCACCCAAGATTAATTTCAGTTCTGATGAGATCCAAGCCTCTTGACAAAGAAGCCAGTCTTGTCTCAAATTCTGGCTTTTTACACTCTTATCTTAGGGCCCTAGGGAAAATCACTTAGGTCTAGCTCATGTCTAGAGCTTTCCCAGGAGGGGAAATAGATAGATCCTCAAAGTAAAATATAGATCAGGTATAGGACATTTATTTCTTTTACACAAAATAAATGCTAAACACAAATGACTCATAAGCACACAGTGATAGACTTAATGAAGTAGCATTAATTTAATACTACTGCCATATTCTCCCAAGGGATTGATACTTAGATTCAAACATGAAGCATTTTTGTGAAGCTGCTAAATCTGAAATTTGCTGTTCTCTTCATCTCAGCTCTGTTTTATGCCTTCAAAGTTGATGTTGTCTAGCAATCCAGGATTAGGTTTCTCAAATATAATTCTCCTCTCCAAAAAGTACTGTAATAACACCTCCTTTTTCAGTACTGGTCCACCCTGAGGGATCTATGGAGTGCTAATATCAAACTCACAAAGTTTTCTCTAAGACAAGAAATGTCCATTTCAAGATTTCCATTTCATCACTCATTAAGTAAGCAACAAAAAAAGAAGGGGCTTTGAGAGCTAATCCACTACATTGAATGGGGAAGAGTAGTCCTCCCAAAATTCTTTAGGAAGATACTCAATGAATCCTTATATGCTTCACAGAAGGGAAGAAAGACAGACTTACTAAGGTAGATAAATCCATTTAAGATCTATTGAGTGGGCACTTCTTCCTGACATGTTTCTGTCACAAGGAGCAAGAGTTTACTGCTTCATCCCAAAGTGCCAATTTCTTCAGCAACTGATCCAGTACACATGGACTACCAAAAAGGAAAAAGAAAAATATTATGTTAGGAAGAACTCAAATTCAGGAATATTCCATATACATATTCTAGCCAAAAGTAATTGGAGGGCTGGTGTCTTCCATCCCCCATTTGGAATATATTTGGGATACTAGGGTGATTGTAATTAATATCCTTTACTGGAAAGTAGAAGAAATTCAGGAAAAACTCACTTTTCTCCTCTTCATTTTAAAATCCCTTGACATCAGGTTCTATTCTATCTTCATTTACTCCAGTCTCTGATGAAGAGATAATTTTTCTACTGGCTCTCCTACCTGTCTTATTTCTCCTTTGGCAGATTTTCATCCAGATAATAACCATTATTTTTGAGTGCTCCCCAAGGTTCTTCCTCAACTCTCTTTTCTTCTATAATATCTTGCATAGAGATTTCTTCATTCTGCACAAATTCAGTTATGATCTGCAAACAGATGCACAACAGATCACTTTATTCAACCCTTAATTCTCTCTTGACATGTAGTCTCACTTCATCAGTTGTTCAATGGACATCTTGAAATGGATGTCCTATTAACATCTTAAAACCAACATGCCCAAAACAGAATTCATTACCTTTCCTCCAAAAAACCTCGTTTTTCAAATTTCTTAATTTTACTCTTGATTCCTTCCTCTCCTTTATCCTCCTGCAAATTGTCCCTATAATCATTTCTTCTTTGTTACTAATATTCAGTCACTCCTTATCTACTGATTCATTCTCTGCTGACTATACTAATATGCCCTGGTCTCAATTCTTTAAAAAAAACAAAACAAACAAAAAAGAAACCCCTTTGCTTGAATCTTCCATAACCTCATAATTTTGTGCTTTATCTCATCTACTTTTTTTTTTAAACCCTTGTACTTCGGTGTATTGTCTCATAGGTGGAAGAGTGGTAAGAGTGGGCAATGGGGGTCAAGTGACTTGCCCAGGGTCACACAGCTGGGAAGTGGCTGAGGCCGGGTTTGAACCTAGGACCTCCTGTCTCTAGGCCTGACTCTCACTCCACTGAGCTACCCAGCTGCCCCTATCTCATCTACTTTTGATAGCCAAAATCCTAGAAAATAATTTATATATTTGTACATTTGCACATGTTCTACTTTCTCTCCTCTATTCTTAGCATTTTTTAATCTAATTTATAACCACATCACTCAACTATATCTGCTTTTTTATAGTTATCAATGATCTGTAATTACCTAATCCCTGTGATGTTTTCTCAATAGATGAAGATCCTTATTAATCTCTCTGCCTTTTACATTACTGACTTTCTTGTCCCAGAAACTTTCTCCTCTCTGGGTTTTCATAACTATTCTCTCTTGATTCTTCTCAGACCAATCTCACTCCTTTTTACTCTCCTCTGATAGATAATCATCATCCATATCCTTCTCCCATCTAGAGGGTAATCCTCAAGGCCTTAACCCATTTCTATTCTCTCTCTCTCTCTTTCTTTGTTCTTTAATAGAGGCCTCATTATTTCTTAAAAGCTTAATTACCATATTTAAAATAATGATTATCAGGTAACAATAACTATTTTTATTAATTTTCTTCATTTCTAAAATAAATATGCATGATCTCTAAGCTATATGAAATAAAAGTTTTCAAAATATAAACACCTAGAAGAAGAACTATCTTCCTGTCTACTCCTGGAAGTGTTCTGAGTGCACTTCCCATAGGCCTACAGAAGCAACTGCAGACAGTAGTAATTTTATCCATTACGTATAAATGTCAATAGTCATTTAACATAAAAGAATAGTAACTAGTTTAAGCAGCAAAACACCATGAGAGACAATGTGTAGCCAGGGCCAAGAAAGTAAAATTACCATGCCTACCTTGACCACCATCTTCTCTCAACATTAATAGAGACATCCCTGGACCCTAAACAAAGAGCCTTCAGAATAGCAGTACCTTCAAAAACACCACATTAACTTCCAGCCTAGCCTTCACAGCCATTAGAGGTCTCCTAGAAAAATGGGACAAATTGAAAAAACCTGAAACAATAAAGCAAGAAATAATATAAGAAAACTGCCCAAAATATCTGAATCAATTAAAAAGTACCAATTAAACTCCAATACCAGAGTGTTTAGGCTTAACAGTTATAATAACTAGCAACAAGTTCTGCAAGTAACCAGGAGAAAAAAACTTCAAATATAAAGAAAGTAAATTTAAATAAAACAATACTAGTGTAAGCCCACTATAAGCCTCAAAGAAAGGAAGGGCATAAGATATTCTAAAAAACAAATGTGCACAAGCTACAGCCCAAAATGACACTACGAAAACCCAAACCTAATCATCAGGTAAAAATGTGGACATTTAAAAAAAAGGAAACATTTGAAAGCACTCTTGTTTTAAAAAAAAAAAAACAGGTAACAGATGTAAGCATATTCTATCACTTGCAAACTCCCCAAACACAAGAAAGGTACATAAATATAACTCTCAAGAAAAGAGTAAGTAATGAAATAAATAACCACATCTCTACTGATAAAATGAAAGAAGCACTTATTGGGTTAAAATGGAAAAAAATTGACAATAACAAATAATTAAGTGATTTCTTTATGAAAGTGTACAAGATGATAAAGATAAAAGTAGAATTTATAGAAAAAGAAGTAGTGATAAAACCAAAACACACCATGAACTAAACACCACTCACAGGTGAATAAATGTATTTTGTAGGACTCAATTGTAGCATGACAAGCTACATAAAACTTGAGAGGTGAAGTGGAGAAAAGAGATAAAGATATGCTATATCATAGCAGCTAGGTGGCTCAGTAGTAAAAAGCCGGGCCTTAACATGAAAGATTCTGGGTTCAAATATGGCCTCTGGACTTCTTAGCTGTGTGACCCAGGGCAAATCATTTAATACCAATTGCATAGTCCTTACCACCCTTCTGCCTTACAACCAATTCTAAAACAGAAGGTAAGAGTTTTTTAATTGTTGTTTTTAATATATAGTGATACATCCTAACAAAGTACATTTTTGAACAATTAAAGATAATGCCTGTAACCTCAATAAGAAGAGAAGCTACAGGAGAAAGAGAAATATTGGAAATTTGTTCAGCCCAGTTCTGATTTCCCAAATTAGGAGGCACACCAGATAATGTAAAAGCAAGAGGTACTGTTTTATTGCAAGCTCGAGCTTGGGTCCCACGATGGAATGGGGAATGAGAGGTTTAGCCAGTTTATATACAGTTTGAGTTCCAGGAACTGGGGGAGGGGGAGAGGGAGGGGGGGGTGCTGGATGTTAACACATGCTTCCTATCATCCATTCACCAGATGTTACTGGTCGGGGGTCTTTTCTGTCATTCAGTAGGTGTTGCTATTTTTATCAGCTCTTATACCCAGTCGGCTTCCAGGTCTAACATTCTGAAGGAAAGAAAGCAAAAGTTCTTAGTGTAATGTAGGTAGGGGATTCCCCTGAAGAATACTCTGATAAGAGAACAGGTAAGTTCTGTAATGGGATATGGGATCTTAGGGCAATTCCAATCTGCAGGTACCCAAAGAGAGTGCTTACTCTGAGAGTGGGAGTGTTATGTCTACAGGAGCAATACTTTACCCCCAAAGGAAGAGAAATTGGAATCAGCACTCCCCCCAAAAAATTAGGGTGCCCTCAAAGCCCAGAGAAGAAATGCAGGGCAATTCGGGAAAAGAATGATTGATCATCAGATGGCCGAGAGTGAAATTGACATGGGTCACGTGACCTCTAAGTTCTTTTGAATTCTTGCAGTTCTTGAACATTTAAATAAATAAATATCAAGAGAATATAAACAGTTCATCTCCGTAGCAAAAGGTGTGATTTTTACATCTTAGCTTTCTTGAGGTTGTCTTTATGATACTCTTCTTTCCAGGACATAAAATGATAACTGCAAGCAATTATTACCCGTGGAGAAGAGCAAGGATGCCTAGGGGGAAGGATGCACACAGAGGGCACCAATGGCAGACTGAGGGCGAAGGGGATGAGAACTGCAGGAGAGAGTGAGATTATGACAGGACCAGCTGGCTCCGGGCACATGGTTGGTGGGCAAAAGAGCTGGGCATGAGCCATAGAGTTACGTGGGCTTCTTTTTCTTCTTTCTTCTCATTGGCATTTTTCTACATTTTTCTACTTGTGTTGCATGATCTCCCAGTTCCTCTGCTTTCGGAAGGCAGCAGAAAGCCCATCATTCCCTAGCCTGAATGGCTTCGCTTTTTTTAATGGGCTTTGGGCTGGCGCGGTCACACTGGTCACTGGGGATCAAGCAGATGGCAATGGCTGTGGCCTAACTCGGGAGTGTCCACCCTGTCCTCTGTCCTCTCCAACGTGCCTTACCAATCCCCTCCATCCTCACCTCCAACTCCCCAACTGGGGAAGCTTCTTAACAGCACACACACACACACACACACACACACACACACACACACACACACACACACAAGACTTGTTCACCCAATTACCCGCCCCCTAACCCGTATCCCCCTGAAGAAATGGATTAAGCAAGAGTCAACCCTGCTAATTATGTCAAGGTCAAAAGTGTTTACTAATAGAAGGAAAAATAAATTAATTATTACACCCTATTCCATTTTTCTAGCCAGCAGTGAGATTGTTCTCACCTTCCCAATAAAAGGAATAGTTTCTCCTAAAGGAATTTATCCTGTAAGGCTTGGAAAGAAATTTTAATTTTTCATATTTGAGAGAGAATTGGGGAGCCTTGATCATACACTGAATAAGAATTAAAAGGAGATTGCTGGGTGACTCAGTGAATTGAGAGATAGGTCTAGAAGTAGGAAGTCCTCGGTTCAAATATGATCTCAGACACTTCCTAGTTGTGTGACCCTGGGCAAGCCACTTAACCCTTATTAATTCTTCCCATTCTTCTACTATGGAACCAATAAACCGTATTGATTCTAAGATGGAAGATAAGGTGTTTGGTTTTTTTTTAAATTAAAGGAATCTTGAAGACCATATGTATTTCAAATCCCTCATTTTTCATATGAGGAAATTGTATACCAAGCAGTTAATTGACTTGCCTAAGGTCACAGAAGTAGTCAATGGCATAGCCAACATTCAACCCTGTCCCTTTGAGTCCAAAATCCAATGCCCAAGTTCTCTCTCTAGTAGAGGATACTCTAGTATCTAATAGAGGATACCACATAAGTATCAGGGTAATAAATTAAGTCAAATTTGGGGGATACTATGTTTGAATATCTCTCTAATGAGAACCACAATGACTTGTGCTTTTTAAATGATCAAGCGTTAGTGAGAACAGAGCATAGGAGAAGTAGTGGCAAAATAGAGTAATTTCAATATGAACTCCCTAGTTTGTCTCTATATCACAACAGAATTAACATAGGAACATAATCAATCATAGAGGATACTGGTAGTGAAAAGGTTTGGGGGTTTGAGTTTTGCCTTCAAACACTTCCTAACAGCACCCCCACCAGAATCTATGGAGCTAGAGAACTCTATAAAAACTGCAGTTACACCAGATGGCATCTGAGAGGTTAGGAGAAACTTCATGTGTTCAACACACATGGCAGTAAATTATGCCTAGAAATACACCCCAAAGAGATCAAAGTAAGAGACAAAAGACTCATAAGTAGAAAATATTTGTAGTATTGCTTTTTGCACTAGCAAATAAAACCACTACCTAAGTGAGGGAATAGCTGAACCAAATATAGTAAATGACTGTAATGTAATACTACTGTGCTGTAAGAAATTATGAAAAGGACAATTTCAAAGTAACCTATGTGAACTAGAGCAGAATAAACTGAGTAGAACTGGCAAAACAACATAACCAATAATTGTAAAGACAAAACTTTGAGAGACTTAAAAACTCTGATAAATACAATGACCAACCATGGTTTCCAGAGAACAGATAATGAAACATACTTTCCACCTCCTAAAAGATAGACTCTAGTACAGAAGAAGACATATATACATACATATATATATTTAGATGTGGCCAATGTGGAAATTTGTTTTGTTTGTCTCTGAGTTTTTTGTTACAAGGGTTTGGCTTTGTTCCCCAATCCACTCACACATAAAATCAGGGGATTTTGTTTTGTTTTGTTTTGTTTTTTTGTTTTGTTTTGTTTTGTTTCAGGCAGAAATGGGAGGGAGAGAAAATAGATTTTTATTTTTGAAAAAATAAAATTTAAATTTAAAAGATAAGAAAAAATATTTGCCAGCATGTTAACAATAGTCTGACAAATAGGAAAGGAGGAGCAATAACCTTAACTTTTCTGAATATCCTTTTTAAGTGTTTGATATTCTTCAGATAAAAGCAGAAGCAATAAAGAACCAACCAAGAGACTTTTACAAGGTCTGAGCAAAGATTCACTCTGTAAATACACCCAATAATCCTTCTGAATTTACATCAGCTTAATCCCCAGGGTAGACTTACAAAATAGAAAAGAAAATCAGATAATATGGACAATATAAGAATGAATTAGATTTATGTATAAGCATTTTAAGGGCATGCTCAGTATGATGAGAGAATAATAATGTGACATCCAATGTCATCCCTTATAATAATTACTCTTTACTATCTCCGAAAGATAGTTCTTTGGAGTCTTTGTATCTTTCTTCTCTATGCCAGTGGTTCCCAAACTTTTTTGGCCTAATGCCCCCTTTCCAGAAAAAAATATTACTTATCCCCCTGGAAATTAATTTTTTTAATTTTAATAGCAATTAATAGGAAAGATAAATGCACCTGTGGCTATGACCGCTTCCCTGGATCACTGCAGCACCCACCATGGGGCAGTAGCGCCCACTTTGGGAATCACTGCTCTATGCAGTCCATTGTTTTATTGTATTTCTGTTGCTACACTTTTCACTAAAACAAAAAACAAGCAAAAATCTGTTCTTGTCTGACCCAGATAAGAGTGGATTTCATGAGATTTCCCTGTTCTCCACTACTTCCCTATCATAGTCAAATCATCTCTTGTGTTGCCTTATGATGAAAGTTTTTTTCTGCTTCTTTTCTCAAAAAAAATTATTAGATACCATAAATTCTTTTAAAAATCCATTTTTCCCCATCTAGGTTATGAGTAGAGGAAGTATAAATGTGGAGAATGGATATATGAGAGATATTATGGAAGTAGAATTGGCCTGAATTAGTATATAATTGGATATGAGAGATTATGGAGAGTAAAGAATGAAAAATGACTCTAATGCTTTCAATCTAGGTAAATGGAAGGATGATTTTTTTTTATCAACAGAAACAAGGATATTTGAAAAGGTGATACATTTGGGGAAAACATAATTAGTTCCATTCTGGACATATCACATTTGAAATGTCCATGTATCAATCAAGTGAAGATATTTAGCAGCAAGTCAGTAAGGCAGTATTGAAGGTAAAGATCAAAATTAGGACTTCTTGTATAGATTTTAGATTCATGAGCATTGAGATTAAAATTGATTCCATTAGGAGATCTCTAAGTCAGAGGTAAAGAATCAGTACAACTAGATGACAATATGAACCATTAGTTCATATACCAGATAAGGTCTTGTGTACTGAGATGTGCTGAAAACAGTTGGAAGTCTATAGAGTACACCAAAAAAATTGGCAGTGATGGCACTGAGTCCTTGACCTCCTCTTCTCATGCCCTCCTCATTCTCACTTTTTTTTACAACTTGGTTAATGTGTATATATGTTTTGTATAGCTTTATATATACAATAAGTACCATATTTCCTGATTTCTCAACATGTAAGGGAGGGGCTGGAGGGAAGGAAAGAACCTGGAACTGAAAATAAAAATTTTTTAATTAATGAAAAAATTTAATCTCCCCATTAACTAGCATTGCAAATAAGTATTTAATATTTTTTATTGCTGCTGAACTAATTCTGCTGCTATAAAGCTTGGAATTTGAGGGGAGAAGGGGTCTTATGCATACTGCAGTATTTACTAGTCAATGAATACCTAAAAAGTAAAATCTAGGATATACTAGCAGAAAGAAAGGATAGTGATTAAAGCTTCTTCCTGATTTAGAGGGTAAATTAAGGTGACATGAAGAAATACAAGTTCTAAGGATTCCATTTGTTCCCAGTCTAATCTTACATAATTAAAATCTACAGTCTCCAACTAGAACAAATAAGGAGACTAAGGGCAGCAAACTTCTCACTCATTCCAATGAAAGTGTCCAATTAAGCAAATCCAATTTTTTTTTCAATTTAATTGCTTCCATCCTCATTTTATTTTCTTATTTCCCTTTTCTGCTGTCTTTATTTTTTCTTTGATAACCTTGCCACTCTTTGTATATACCATAAGCCACAAAGTAAAAAATACTTTCAGAAATTTATACCAAATTATGAATTATTCATAGATCCTAAAATTGTACATTTTTGCCATTATTTCATTTGCTATACTTTAATGTGACCAATTCATTAGTGACTTCTGACCTCAGATATCTGATTTTTAACACAATGTTTGTTCTCTACATTTTACTTACTTCATCCATAAGAAGAAATATGTCCATCTTCTGTCAGGCAAACTTTTCTAAGGGATAAAGCAACAGAAGTCATGAGGAAACAGTAAGATTGTCAATTCGATATTTATACAACACTTTATGTTACCAGAATATTGTATGGTTCTTTTTAAACTATCAATGCCTCTTCACTTAGCCTTAAAAGAGATCAGGTAATGTTTCTTTATTAAAAATTAAGAAACAAAGATTTAAAGACGTTAAATGACTTTTTGAAAATCACAGATGAATGTAATTCATCAACAAGCTATTTATTTTGTCTTTTTCTGGGTAAGAATATCAATGTATTGATTAAGCTAGCATTAAACAATAAATTAATGGTCTGTTATCAAATCAGAGACAAGAAAATCCCTTCAGGAAGGTACTATTTGGGAGCTCATTATTCAGTCCTTCCCTTGGACATCCCAAGACATCACTGATTGGCTAATAGTTAATGAGAAGATAGTCCATTCATACTCTTCCACATCCTTATAGGTGATGGTGAACAGTCAGATATTTGGCAGGAAGAGCTTCATTATCTCCCTTATTTATTAATCAGCTTTTATAGGGTTGTGGGAGGAACCATCCTTGAAGTTCTAAGAATAAAGTAATGTGTACAAAGTTTAAAGAACTGCCTGGAACTTCTAATTCAAAATTCAGATATAGGAATAATTCAATATATATATTAAAAATAAATCTTCTCAAACTCCCCTAATTCTTGAGGCAATTGTTCCTCAGTTTCCCCAATGAAATCACGTCAAGTATGTTACTTATAAATTTCAGAATTGACTCGCCAGGATATTTAAGAACCTGAAGGTACTTCATGGAGTGTCTAATTATGATGCTTGGTTGTTTCTTACCATGATTTTAAAAACTGATTGATAGGTGCATAGACAGAGAGCCATTAGGGAACACTCCTCTTCTTGGCACAGTGGTGTTCCAAACAAAAATAAAATAATAGCACATGAGAGAGATGTGAAAGGGATTGGTGACCCAACCCCCATTGTCCAGTCTGTTACATCTAAAGATTCAGTCTCGTGAAATATAATAAAGAAAACTAAAAGAGAAATAGTAACATAAAAGTAGGGTTGCTTAAGTAAATTAATCAAATGACTCTACCACACCCTTATTATAAGTGATAACATGCTCTAATACCTAAATGAAGTGAAAAGAATTCTCAATCAAGTCTGAAAGTATGGCATTGTGAAAAAAATTGTGACACTTGAAAAGTACCAGTTGACCTGGAATGATACCATGAACAAGGAGAGCTTCAAACACGAACATGGGGAGGAAGGACTTCCAGAATCCAGGCACTATAATTTAAACCTTCACCATTTGTGCTCTCTAAACTTGTTCCCCACATTCTACCTAGACTCTTAATGTTCTTTGAGGGGAGTGTGTCACAGAATTCAGAGGTAGTGACTGGAAATCATTTAAGTACTAACTAGATCTGCTTATAAAATACTCCTTTCTTTTTATTTTATTTTTTATTGATTAATTAAGAAAATTTTTCCATGGTTACATGATTCATGTGCTTTCTCTTCCCTCCTCTCACCCCCTTCCCATGGACAACGAGCAATTCCACTGGGTTTTACATGTGTCATTGATCAAGACCTATTTCCATATTATTGATATTTGCACTAGGGTGATCATTTAGAGTCTACATCCCCAATCATATCCCCATCAACCTATGTGATCAAGCAGAAATACTCCTTTCTAAAAGCTACCTCTGTCAGGCTAACTAAATTAATTCTCAACTAATATTTTGAAGAGAGATATCTTATAAAGGAAATTGTGAGATATAATGTTTAAAAGCTAATCTTCTAAGAGTCATTTGGAACCTACTAGTCAAATCTGGAGATTGGCTCTACAGAGAGTAGAAGTTGGGAAAGGAGCCAAAGAGAATACATTGATTGCCACAGAACTCAGGGCTAAAGTTTTGTACCTGCCATCACTAAGCTCCTTAGTTCCATTCTAAGAGGTGCCGGTGTGCTTCTACTTTGCATTTGCATGTTAATTCCACTTAAATAATATGACTAAATATAATATTAGCTGATATTGAACTTTTGGGTCCTCTGAAAGTAGAAGGCTGCTGCTGTTATTGGTGCTAATTTAAATATTTGCCTTGTTATATGTCAATTTTCTTGAAGTACTGCCTATAACTACTCAAAATACTATTAGCAATATGGATCAATCTTGTCAAAATATGAGTGTGGTACTAAAAAGTATTATTATCTACACTATATCCACAGATGATTACTGATATTTGGAATTTGCATTTGCATGCAAATATATTAGAGAAGTCTTGAAAGACAAAGTAAACAGGCTAGGGAACTGTAATATGATCTATACTGGGATTAGGTCAGGACAATGTAATAAGGACGTGATAAAACCAAGCTTACAGCACATAAATCCCTGACAAGACTCAGATGAGGGTAATTGTGAGAAATTGCCTTGTAATCCTGCTCTCAGCAGTATAGGAGGTCTGCCACAAATCTGGAACATCACATAGTAAAAGGGATGATATAAACCCAGTAACTGAGGCACAGACTTGAATATGCACTTGGATTTTGTTCTTTTGAGAAGCGATATAAGTTTCTTGTCTATAGAATTTGACAGTTCCTCTGTAAGTGAGACTGACTCCATGCTAAAAGTAAATGTCTTATCCGCTCCTGAGTTGTACCAATATAAAAAATGGCAATACTTCTTAAATTATTTAAAATTTTTAATGCCATAGCAATCAAACTACTAAGGGTTTAGTTTACAGAGTTAGAGATAATATCAAAATTCGTTTAGAAGAATAAAAGATACAATAGAGCTGGAATTTAGTAACTAGAAGTTATAATTGGCAAATGACCTCTTTTGAGCCTTATTTGGCACAGAAGAAAGTCAAAGAACTAATATATTTACCACAAAAGTGAGTTTCTCCCATTGATTCCAGTTGAACTGCATGAAACATAAGTTCAGTGTAAATTATATGAATACATCATCACTGAATTATTAGATAATGATTTATGAGATAATCTATAATTACTGAAGAGGTCAGAATAAAGGAGATGTGGAAAAATAAAAGAATTTTATCATGCAATAGTTATATTTTTATTTGAAAAAACTGAACATCACTATAAGAATATAGAATAAATTTAGTGGCAGTGAGAATGGGGGGAAAGATAGAAAGAAAGTAGTTTCTAATTGGAGAACACTATGTACCATTAAGTGAACCAGATAGCCATCCTACATCTTACCTTTTTGATCATCCACTTTCCTTACACATTTAAATCTAATAATTAATTGTGCCTGGAGTGGTTTTCAATTAAGTCCAATCAGATTTTTCTTGAGCTTGCATGTGTATCAAAAATACTCAACATGAAATAATATACTCAGGTATAGATTTCTTTCTTTTAATTCCTATAGTTTCAGAACAGGTTAGCATTTTATTTGAATCAGTATAATGGTTATTATGAATTTATCTTCCCTCATACTTACCTTTAAAGGAAGAGAATAAGAATGTTTCTTGATTTCTACCAGGATTATGCCAGGTCATACAGAATCAACATTTTACACACTTTCTCTTCAATGGTCTGTCCTAGAATCAGCATGAACAGATTGACTTTGAAAAAATCTTCAAATGAAAATCATTTGACTGTGATAATTTGGTTCATAAACCACATTAATAACTCTATTGTAGAAAAACTAACCTCCATTCAAGAAATGCAAAATCCATATTAATGAATAGACCAAATGAAAATAGGATAGGAAAAATTGGAAACAGGAAAGAGGAAGCCAAAAGCAGCTGAGACTGGTTGGAAACATCAGAAATTAAGTCTATTTTATTTTCTTACTTCTGACAAAATTGTCATAATTTTTCATTTTCAACTCTGCACTTTGATGGATTCATGATTTCATCGATCCCTCCACTGATGGAGATCACAGCTAATTCAAATTTGGTATGTGAACTGCTAGGGATAGTAACTAAAGATTCCAAAAGACAAAGGTGATAAGGGAGAACTTTCTAAAATGCAGACAGGTTGTGCAGAAAGGTAGTAGATAAACTATTACATATGGGGAACTGCAAGAAGGCCAGTTGGCTAGAATGTAGAATATAAGAAATGGAGTAATGTGCAATCAGATTAAAAAGATGGACTAGACACAGAATGGGAAGATATTTAAATGAAAAGCAGAGGTGTTTGTGTTTTATCTGAAGCCATAGGAAACCTCTGAAGCTTCTTGAACAATGAAGTGGCATGATCAAATTTACACTTTAGAATTACTAATCTTGCAGCTGAGTAGATAATGGATTGGAGAGGGGAGAGATTAGAGACAAAGAAACCAAATAGGAGATTTTTGTAAGAATGAGGGCAAGAGTTGACAGGACATACACTAGGGTAATGGTTATGTGAGTGGAGAGAAGAGTGCAAAGGTGAGAGTTGATTTGAAAGTATAATCAAAGACTTAATAACTGACTAGATTTTGGGAGAAGAGTAGCAAAATGATAAAATCATGAAAAATACAAAAAGGGAAGAAAAGAGAATTTAGGATGATTACTTGGAGAATGCCCAGGGAATGAGAAACATAGATGATAATACAACAAAGGACCAATCAGATTAAGAGGAGAATCAAAGGATAATAATAGTACGAAAACTCAGAAAGTCACTAAGAAGGCACAATGATTAAGTGTCAAATACTACAGAAAACTGAAGGATGGGAATTGATCAAAGTCTATCAAAACTGGTAATTAAGGAATCCTTATATCAACTTTGGAGTGTGCCATTTCATTACAGTTGAGGGGTTGAACAGTAAGTAGGAAATTGAAGCAATGGGTTAGACAAATATTTCTAGGTATTTGATTGTAAAAGGAAAGAGAGAAATATGATGGGAAAATAGTTATGTCTGCTCACTGTAACTTTTGACCCTAAGTAGAGCTATTATAGAATGGTACCAGATAAATGATTTCATTTTGGGCTTCCAATCAATAATTTTTTTTGTAAATTCCTTTTATCAAGGGGAATAAAACACTAATGATGGAATTTCAGGTTACCAGTGTCATTGATTTTAAAAAAAGATAAACTTTGAATAAAAATCTTTCTAAGGAACCATTCATAGACAGCCATTCATGTAGATTTGAAATGTTAATAATTCCTGTGGGGCAATTTCTCAATTGCAATAAAGTACAGTAGATCACAAGTGGGGTTGCTTTTTTCTTTTTTTAATCTCTTTTAATTACTCATTAACTTGTTCCTCTCTACAACAGAAGTCTTCTCATAACAAATAAGCATAATGAAACAGGTAAACATTTTTAACATATTAGTCTTTTTCCAGAAGATTAAATGATTTTTTAAATGCACCATACTGTATAGAAATCAACATTATTTCCTATAATTCTATACATCTTGAACTGTGGAAATCTCATTATCCCTGCCCCTCATATATGTCCCATGTATTGTAATTTCTCAATTTCAACAAAGTACAGTAGATAACCAGTGGGATGGCTTTTATCTCTTTTTAAAATCTCTATCATTGGGGCAGCTGGGTAGCTCAGTGGAGTGAGAGTCAGGCCTAGAGACAGGAGGTCCTAGGTTCAAACCCGGCCTCAGCCACTTCCCAGCTGTGTGACCCTGGGCAAGTCACTTGACCCCCATTGCCCACCCTTACCAATCTTCCACCTATGAGACAATACACTGAAGTACAAGGGTTTAAAAAAAAAAAAGAAAAAAATCTCTATCATTACTCATTAACTTGTTCATCTCAACTCACCAGAAATCATCTTTTAAAACATATAAGCATAAGCGAACAGGTAAATAATTTTAACGTGTTAGCCATTTTAGATTTGTATATTCTATTTCCTTTGTTCTTTTCTAATAGCCTTTTAATAGACAGATCATTTATCTATTTGGAGCCTATTATGGTAAATGGTGTAAGACATTGAACTAAACTCATTTTCTTCCACATTGCTCTCTATTTTTCCTATAAGTTTTCATTAAATAAAAAGTCCTTGCAATAGTTGTTGGTATCCTTTGATTTGTTAAACATGATGCTAGTCTTGTCAATTGTTTCTTGGTGTTTTTTTTTAATGTAATCTGTTCCATTTGTCAACTTTTTTTTTTTTTAGTTTGTAGCAAATAGTTATGAAGACTATTGCTTTTTAGTGTAGTTTGAGTTTCTGTACCACTAGGAGACTTATATGCCTACTTTTTATGATTTCCTTTGAAATCCTCCCCATTATTTTGCTATAATCTTATCAGGATCTGTACAGCAATGCTTAATATTGTTGAATGGCACTATTATATAAACTGATTTTGGTACTATCATCATTTTTGTTATAATGCCCTGGTTCAACAAAGAATGATTAACTTCTTTCAGTAATTCTTTTACTTCTAAAAAGAATATTTTAGATTTCCATTCAAAAAAGTCCTTAGTGTTTCTTAGGAAGTGAACTGCCTTCTATTTTATGCATTTTGTAGTTATTTTGAAATAAATTTCTTTTCCTATGTCCTCTTCCTAGATTTTATTCCCATACAAAGACAGGCTAATGATTGTGAGGGATATTTTGCATATTGATATGTTATTTAGGTTATCAGTTCAATTTTTTAGTTGAATTACTCTATTTCTCTGAATAAATTATTATATCAGGTACAAATTGTGACAATTTTGTTTCATCTTTGCCTGTTATTCTCTCAATTTCATTTTCTTATCTTATTGCTATACTGACATTTTAAAGATTTTATCAAATAATAACAATACTTCAATTCTTTTCTCAGGCATTTCCACTATCCTCTAGTAACTATCAGATCTAAGTGAAAGTCTAGGATAGGGGGTTCAACCTATCGAATTCCCTATTGGTTATTGTCATAGTGCCTCCAGATTTAGTAACTGAGTTGAACCATCAATGAATAAATACTGCAAAATAAAGAAAAATGAACTAACACTTTATAATACATAAGATCCTGTGAAATTTGAGAAGAACCTGGAATCGCAGGTCCATTCCTGAATGGCATAAAAAAGAAATGAGGCAGGAAGGTAGGTGGCTCAGTGGATTCAGAGCCACTCCTAGAGACAGGAGGTCCTATGTACAAAACTGGCTTCAAACAATTTCTAGCTGTGTGACCCTGGACAAGTCATTTAATGCCCCATTGCTTAGCTCTTACCACTCTTCTGCCTTTGAACCAATATATAGTATTGATTCTAAGATGGAAGGTAAGGGTTTAAAAAAAAGAAATGAGAATTATGAATGCAGAATTTTTATCTGCACAATATATTAATAAAGAGAAAACAGAAATGATTTTTAAAACATGAATCTTCAATGGTAAGCCTCACCACAGAAACAAAAATGTTAATAGATTAGAAATATAAGTATACAGAAGTGAAAGAAAACCTGTGAAAGAAGTAAAATAAAAGAAAAACATTTAAAGAAAATAAGTTCACTAGGGAAGCAAAACATACTGAAATTGAAGACAGAATATACAGGGACAACCAAAAAAATCATAGTTGTCCCAGAAGACACAATCAGACAAAAAGTCTCTACACCATGACACTTACTATCTTCACTATAAATAAGTGCTTTGTTTTATCAAAAAGATTTATTTCACTTCCGGGTTAAGATGGCGGCAGAGTAAGAAGCAGCTCTTAACCTCTCATGACCAAAACACACAAAACTCCTCAAAGGGACATAAAAACAAGTCCAGACGAACGGAGGAACCCCACAACAGGGCACAGCGTGGAAGGTACGTGGAATCGAGGCATTTCCATGCTATAAAGGGGTGAAACAGCTCTCACTAAATCGCGGGCTGAGCAACCACCCCACCCCAACCCCCTCCACACACAACACCTGTAGCACTGAGGCCAGCTAAAAAGAAATAGAGAAAGTTTGGGGCACCCATCAAGTCATTGGCAGCTCCGGGGCCTGTTCCTGAGAGCAGCAAGATTTGGGACCCCAAAAAGCCAAAGAACGCACCCGAAACCTGAGCGCGGGCTTAGGGCGCAGAGCGCGGGAACAGAGCTCAGGCAGGCTCAGAGCGCAGGCTCCGAGGAGGCGTGGGTGGAGGCAGACGGGTGTATGACTGTGGAAGCAGCACCCTGAGACTTGTAAAAAAACCTCCCGCAGACAATCAAGCAAGGGGATCTACCAGGGGGCTTGACCGCGGACAGACCCTGAGCGCAAGGATAAACCTGAGAAGCTGCTGGGCTAATGATGGCTACCCAGTCTCAGGAAGTTCAGAAGAGAAAGATTAACAACAAGAAAAAGAAGTCTTTAACACTGGACAACTTTTACACAGAGAAAATCCAGACAAACGAGCAAACAGAGGAGGAGAACAAACAAGCATCCGGACCCTCCTCAAATAAGGAAAACTCCTCACAAGCTATGGAAGAGTTCAAAACTGAGATTTTGAGGAAAATGGAAGAGATCTGGCAAGAAAATAACAGTTTAAAAGGTAGAATCTTGCAACTGGAAAGTGAGGCTCAGAAACGAAATGAACTGATAAGCAAATTGAACACCAGAAATGACCAGATTGAAAAGGAATACCAGAAGCTTATAGCCGAAAACCAGAAGATTATGGCCGAAAACCAGAAGATTATGGCTGAAAACCAAAAGATCATAGCCGAAAACCGAAAGATTATAGCTGAAAACCAGTCCCAAAGGCTAGAATTGAGCAGCTAGAAGCTAATGATCTCTGAAGACAACAAGAACAAATAAAACAAAGTCAAAAGACTGAAAAAATAGAAGGAAACATGAAATATCTCAATGAGAGAGTGACAGACCAAGAAAACCGGTCTAGAAGAGACAATTTGAGAATAATTGGTCTTCCAGAAAAACCAGAAATTAATAGAAACCTGGACTCCATACTAACAGAAATAATTCAGCAAAATTGCCCTGAAGTCCTACAACAAGAGGGCAATATAGACATTGAAAGGATTCATAGAACACCTGCAAGAGGTAATAATCAAACCTTACTCTTAGTGTAATCAACCCAGAGAGGGAAGAGTAGCTATACTATCCATTGGGACATAAAACTCTTATCTAA
>NC_058130.1:304383442-304385736 GCF_016433145.1 Gracilinanus agilis | reverse complement strand
ACACCAAGAGAAACTTGAGTGAATAAGAAAATGGGATATTCTATTACACACAAAGAGGGCATGCTACAACAAGAGGGCAATATAGACATTGAAAGGATTCATAGAACACCTGCAAGAGGTAATAATCAAACCTTACTCTTAGTGTAATCAACCCGGAGAGGGAAGAGTAGCTATACTATCCATTGGGACATAAAACTCTTATCTAACCCTTCTGAGAAAGTTAGAAGGGATAAACCAAGGGGAGCAGGGGAGTGGGGAGGTCAAAAAAAGGGAGGGGAGAAGAGGGAGGGAATTCATAAGGCCTTTAAAAACAAAAAGAGGGGGGAAAAATAAGGGAGGGGGTAGAAAGGGAAGTTAATCAAGGGAGGGGATAAGGGAAAGCGGCTCAATAACAAACCACTGATTTAAAAGAAAAAAGTATAAGGAAAAAGGGGGTAGGAAGAGGGGAGGATTCGAAAATGTCAGCAAATGCACAACTGATGATTATAACTCTGAATGTGAATGGGTTGAACTCGCTCAAAAAACAGAAGCAAATAGCAGAGTGGATTAGAAACCAAAATCCCACCATATGTTGTCTACAAGAAACACATATGAGGCAGGTGGACATACACAAGTTTAAAGTTCAGGGTTTGAGCAAAATCTTTTGGGCAACAAATGAGAAAAAGAAGGCAGGAGTGGCTATTATGATTTCTGACAAAGCCAAAGTAGAAATAGATATGATTAAAAAAGACAGGGAAGGTCATTTCATCCTGATTAAAGGCAGTAGAAACAATGAGGAAATAACACTGCTCAATATGTATGCACCAAGTGGCATAGCACCCAAATTCATAAAGGAGAAACTGGCAGAGCTCAAGAAGGAAATAGATAGTAAAACCATACTAGTGGGAGATCTAAATATTCCTCTGTCAGATCTAGATAAATCAAACTGAAAAATAAATAAGAAAGAGGTAAGAGAGGTGAATGAAGTCCTAGAAAAATTAGATCTAATTGATAAGTGGAGGAAAATAAATAGGGACAAAAAGGAATAAACCTTCTTTTCAGCTGCACATGACACATTCACAAAGATTGACCATGTTATAGGGCATAGAATCATTGCAAACAAATGCAAAAGAGCAGAAATAATAAATGTAACCTTCTCAGATCATAATGTAATAAAAATAATAATTAGTAAAGGTACCTGGACGGGAAAATCAAAAACTAATTGGAAATTAAATAATATGATTCTCCAAAACCAATTTGTCAAAGAAGGAATCATAGAAACAATCAATAATTTCATTGAAGAAAATGACAATGATGAGACATCCTACCAAACTCTGTGGGATGCGGCCAAGGCAGTACTAAGGAGGAAATTTATATCCTTGAGTGCATATATTAACAAATTAGGGAGGGCAGGGATTAATGAATTGGGCGTGCAACTCAAAAAATTAGAAAGCGAGCAAATTAAAAATCCCCAGATGGAAACTAAATTAGAAATACTAAAAATCAAGGGAGAAATTAATAAAACAGAAAGTAAAAGAACTATTGAATTCATAAATAAGACTAGAAGCTGGTATTTTGAAAAAAACAGATAAAATAGACAAAGTACTGGTAAATCTAATAAAAAAAAAGGAAAGAAGAAAACCAAATTGACAGTATCAAAAATGAAAAGGGAGACCTCACCTCTAATGAAGGGGAAAATAAGGCAATCATTAAAAACTATTTTGCCCAATTATATGGCAATAAATATAACAATCTAGGAGATATGGATGAATATTTACAAAAATATAAATTGCCTAGATTAACAGCAGAAGAAATAGAATACCTAAATTATCCCATATCAGAAAAAGAAATTGAACAAGCCATCAAAGAACTCCCTAAGAAAAAATCGCCAGGGCCTGATGGATTCACAAGTGAATTCTATCAGACATTCAAAGAGCAACTAATCCCAATACTATACAAATTATTTGATATGATAAGCAAAGAAGGAGTCCTACCAAATTCCTTTTATGAGACAAATATGGTACTGATTCCAAAGCCAGGGAGATCAAAAACAGAGAAAGAAAACTACAGACCAATCTCCCTAATGAACATAGATGCAAAAATCTTAAATAGGATACTAGCAAAGAGACTCCAGCAAGTAATTAAGAAGATCATCCACCATGATCAGGTGGGATTTATACCAGGAATGCAAGGTTGGTTCAACAGTAGGAAAACCATCCACATAATTGACCATATCAATAGTCTAACAAACAAAAATCACATGATCATCTCAATAGATGCTGAAAAAGCCTTTGACAAAATACAGCATCCATTCC
>NC_058130.1:304356795-304383043 GCF_016433145.1 Gracilinanus agilis | reverse complement strand
TGGAAAAGGAGGGTATGTCCTTCAATTGGGGAATGGCTGAACAAACTGTGGTATATGTGGGTGATGGAATACTATTGTGCTAAAAGGAATAACAAACTGGAGAAGTTCCAGGCGAACTGGAGAGACCTCCGGGAACATGTGCAGAGCGAAAGGAGCAGAACCAGAAGAACTCTGTACATAGAGACTGATATAATATGGTAAAATAGAATGTAATGGACCTCTGTACCAGCAGCAATGCAATGACCCAGGACAGCTCTGAGGGATTTATGGTAAAGATGCTACCCACATTCAGAGGAAGGACTGCAGGAGAGGAAACATATAAGAAAAGCAACTGCTTGAACGTATGGGTCGGGGTGGACATGATTGGGGATGTGGACTCGAAACTACCACACCAATGCAACTACCAACAATTTGGAAATTGGTCTTGATCAAAGACACATGACAAAACCAGTGGAAATGTGCATTGGCCTTGGGTGGGGGGACTGCGCGGAGTGAAGGGGAAAGTAGGAGCATGAATCATGTAACCATGTTAAAAATGATTATTAATAAATGTTAAAAAAAAGATTTATTTCATTCATAAAATCATGTGGTTTTTAGTTTTTAATAATATTCTCTATTATGTCTATAGTTTTCTTTATATTGAACCAACCTTATATTGTTAATATAAATCCAGACCATTCATAATAAATAATCTTTGGAGTATGTTGCTACAATTTATTTCAATATTTTAATTAATATTTATGATACTTTTGTGGTATTTGTTGTTTTCTTTTTCTGCTTATCAAGTATTAGGATAGTGTCTATGCTACAGAAAGAGTTAGGTAGTATGCCTTCTTTAAATTTGCAAATAACTTATGCAATATTAGAGTTACTTGTGTTTTTTTTTTTAAGTTTGATATAATTAACTTTCAAATCCATTTGGATCTGAGGTTTTATTTTGTTTTGTTTTTTTGAGCGTGTAATTTTGGGGCATTCCATGTCTTTTTTTCTGAAACTGGGTACACTTCTCCATTTTCTGCTTTGTTCCTTTGGGAATTATTGTATTTTTCTTTAGTATCCATCTATTTCATGTGAATTATCAGATTTCTTCATGAATAATGGTACAATATTGTTGTTAACAACTTGCTTTATTTCACTTTAATACTTTTGAAATTTCCCTTTCCATCTTTGATTTGGGGCAATTTGGCTTTACTCTCCTTTTTTTATCAGATTTATTTTATCAAACAGAAGAAAAATAACTGCTTGGTCACATGGTTTTTTGGGGATATGATTGGGGATGTTGACTAAATGATCACGCTAGTGCAAATACTAATAATATGGAAATAGGTCTTGACCAATGACACATGGAAAACCCAGTTAAATTGCTCATTGGCAACAGAAGGGGTATGGGAGGAGGGGAGTGTAAGAACATGATCCATGTAACTATGGAAAAGTATTCTAAAATAAATAAATAAACTTAACAAAATAATAGTATCTTAAAGTGAACAAGGAAGGTGCTATTTATTTTTTGTAAAGATATTTTATTTTGCCAATTACATGTAATAACAATTTTCAACATACGTTTTCAAAAGTTACGTTAAAAAAACCTTAACTTTTTCATGCTTTGTTTAAATATCTATCCATATCTAATTTTCACTTTCTCTCAACAAACCCTTGAACCTGCAAATGTAAATTACAATATACACTCCATTCTTTTGGATATCTCCCTCACAGGAGTGTCAGAGGTTAGATTTATGAGAAATATCTGCTCCCCAACATTAACAAGGAATTATTAAATACCTTTCTCATAACTAGAGAGACATACTCTTAATGATTCTGACGTACAAGTTGCATTGAAAATGAGGTACATGGCAGATTGAATATTGTTATGCTCTTAATTACCTTAAAAAAATGATCTCACTCAATGCTGGACAAAGACTGGTGAGCTACTCATTGTGAAAATAATGAGCTGCTCAACTCTGACTTCCAAAGAAAATGTCTGTGTCAAACAATGTCACCTGCTCTGTGAGGCCAAATTGGAATGATAAATGTGCCTTGGGAAGAAATGTTGATATTTCTGTTCCTGGCGATCTAATTTCTATATTCAGAACTAATTATTGTTACAAATTTATCTTGACAAAGAACAGAAAACTCTATTCTCATATCGGTCTTCCAGAAACAAGGAAGAAAAGGAAATGAATGATACATGTCCTGTCAGGCTCAGGATGAAAATAAATAAAATAAAAAATAATTCCCATAATAATACAACAGCTTTCAATCTTGAATTCTCAGTTTTTAAAATCATAATACTTTCAAGTTTTGTGTATGTAGAGCTGGAGTTTTTCTTTTTTTGTAAGTCATGTTTATCACATTCTAGAAGAAAATGGTATTCAATAAACTTTTTTTAAGCAATAGGAATTCTATAAACTTGTTGACCATTTTTTAAATTTATTTTTTCTATTATCTACACAAGCTAAATTAGTGGTAGAACAAACCAAGAGATATTATGGAAAACTACTGATGAGAAATAAAATATTTAACTCAGCATGACACCTTTAAGATCTCAAGTTCTTTCCTGGAAGAGAGGATTTATTAGAAAATGGTCTGTTTAGCTTGAAAAAGTTAATTTACTAATAATTTATTGAATCTTATCCTTTCACACCAAGAACTATAATTTTTTTTGTTTTTGTATTTTTTTAATCACTTACAGTCAGCAATCGTTGGGCAATTACTTTCATTAGATATTCATTTTGTATTTTTAAAAATTTGTTGAGTCTATTTTTGTCTGACTTGTGCCTTGCCTGTCAATATAGATTATAGAATTTGCTTTGAATTTTAAAGATTTAGAGAATTGTCTATACACTGAACATGACTTCACCAAGTATGATATGTCAGAGGGACTGGGACCAAGATCTTCTTCACTCTGAAACCAGCTCCCTATGTTCTATGAAACACTTGCTCTTGGATTAGAGGGTTGCTTTTTTTTTAATTCAAAAAATCCAAATGGTTATAGTTTATCAGTTAAGTAACAAAATAGATGGAATATTTTACTTGGACTCAAAAGAAGTGAATTCAATTTTTTGCCTCAGATACTTTCTGTATAATTCTAGCTAAAGCCCTAAACCTCTCATAGACTATTTCTTCACCTGTAAATAAAATGAGGACAACTATAGCACCAATTTCACATAATTGTTCTGAGGATCAAAAGATAACACATACAGCATTTTGTAAACTTTAAAGTACTTTATGATAGTTACAATAATAATAGTAATTTTTGTTATAATTATTTACTATTACACCAAGGATTAATGTCTAATGTGATACATCACTTAGCCTCTTCATGTTTCTAGTCATCTCTCTAAAAATTTAATATGTAGAATGTTTCCCTAACCTACATTGCCAGGGGGAGTTACTTCACTGAAAAAAATTCCCTATAAAATTGCCCTTATAAGTTTGAAACATATATGTGTATATGTATATGTGTATACTTATATATAAATATATATACACATGGATGCATGTATATGTGTATTTATATATGCACATATATACACACATCTGTATATATTTATATTCATTATTGTTTAGTGGATTCGTTTTATGTGACTTTTCATGATGCCATTTGGGTTTTCTTGGCAAAAATAATGCATGTACATATACATTTGTGCATGCATATTTTAATATGCTACTTCTATATGACAATGAATGTACTATTTTGAAAAAATACAAGTATTTTTATATTTTCCTATAGGGTAATTCACAAAGTATTTATTTTTTTCCATTTAGAGTAAGTAGTAGAAGTGTCTTCATTAAAACAGAAGAGGCTCTAAGGACTATAATTTACTCAGTTTACATTTGACAAAACCATTTTTAATAACCCTTGAAAAAAGTATCCTGTTCAATAATTTCTTCATAAACTAATTTACTGTGTTTGATAACCATCCCTATTCTCTTCCTGCTTCTCTTGAAAAGTGCCATGTTGACCTTTAAAAAAATTTTCTCTCTCATATTTGGCAGTATCTGTTATATAATATTTTATATCATATATTATAATATATAATTGCATTCAACAGTGTCTATCATGTATACTATACATAACATGATTATACTTAATCGTGTCTAACATAATAAACACATATATTATAACATAATATAATTATATTCAATAAATATAATAGAGAATATTGAATATAATGAGTCATAAAATTATTGATCAGCATGATTGGCACCAACTAAGAAAATAAGAGATCAGGGATAATTATCAAACATAAAAAAGTTAAGAAATTGCCATACACAATGTCTTTTTTCTAGGATTACTAGAGAATATTTTTTGTCAAATGTAAGCTGAGCAAGTGCAGTCCTTAGTGCCTACCACTGCTTTAACAAAGATAATTTTACTGCTTACTCTAAATGGAAAAAAAAATCAGTATTTTGTGGATTATGCTATAGGAAAACATTAGAGCATTTTTGAATTTTCTTCATAATGTTATATTATTGCTTTCTTTCAGACAAGTGATGGAATGAGATAATTTTACAAAAAATAAAAAACCTGAGGGAGCAGGAAGGAGTCATCCAAAAGAGAGCAGGCATCCTAAAACACTCAAGCAAATTGACATCAGTGTGGCAACATTACCCTTAGGTTTGTTAAATGTTGATTCGGGAATTTTGAAGAAAATCAACAAGAAAAAAGGAAGGATTGAAGAGAAAGAGAAAAATGGGAAAGGTGAGTTAAAGGGCAATCATTGCTTTCTCTTTGCATAGTGTAGATCTAGTCAGAATCAATCACTCAATATACATTAAGTGCCTACTATGTGCAAGGCACTGGGCTTTCTGAATTGAAGCATGATGATGTAATGAGTTATTTCTCCTTGGACATTGTACTAACTCTTACAAAATTTAGAATATCATAATTAATTGCTTTTTTTAAAAATCAGGTTTTATTCTATTTTAAGAGCTTACAATTCACTGCTGTGTTTTGCTATGGGTTTTGTAGGAAAAGGCAAAGGTTTGTTTCAAGATAAGGAGATAAATGTTATCCTTGATCCTCAGGATGCATATAAGAGAAAAATTAATCTGAGGCAGAATGAATAGAGACTTGAAACTAAACTAGTGATTTCCCGCATGGAGAAGGGAACACAATTTATAAGCATAACTTTTGTGCCTTAGCATGAAGGATACAGATTGTCTTCACATTGGTAGTATAGTTTTACCTTATATTACTTAACATCAACCCCAACTCAGAGACCTGGGGAATATACTCAACTTTAAAATACCACAATTCAAGTCACTAAAGAATTTTATTAACAAAAACTCTATAATCCTACTTCTTCCTTTGCTTATGTCTATCCATTTTGCCTCCATCTCCTTTCAAATAGAGAGGTCCTCTGAAGTCATCAGAAATACATTTTTTTTCAGCTGGCTAACCATTTCTTAGAACCTAACAATATTTGCTGCCTCCCGAACAAAGTTTCCAAGCAGGTAATGATATTTTCCTTTATTTCCATATTCAGAGCATTTTATTATATAAATATATAAATATATATTATACAAATATACGTTCATCTGTATTATATTTATATATGTACAAACTTTAACGCTACTATTACATTGTAACCTCTTTGGAAATAGAAATGATCAATAATTCTGTTTGTATATCTTTCAGTAACTTCTACAGAGCATCATTCATAGAAGGAGACTTTAAATTTTTATTTGAATGAATGAAAAAAATACTATTGTTTTGTAATGTGGTGAGTCTCTCTGAAAGTCTGCTATTCTCTAGGAAGAGCAATGGGAATTTTCCAGTGATTTTTCCATACTGTCTGAGGTCTTCTTCTTTCCCCCAAATATCATGAGTATTGCAAGAAATAAATCTTGAGCCCTTATAATGGAAAGAGTGTTGGGCCTGGAGTCAGGAAGTTCTGAGTTCAAATGATGTCTCAGATAGTAGCTATGTGGTCCTGGGCAAGTCACTTAACCTCTATCTCAATTTACCTCATCTACAAAATAGAGATAATATCACTTATCTCCTAATATTGTGAGGATTAAAAAAATTATGCAACACTTTGCAAATCTTAAACTACAATATAAACTCTAGCTATTGTTATCATTGCTATCATTATTATTTTCTCCTAGTGTTAACTCCTTCAGAAGAATGTGCCAACCTTGGTATTGAAACACTAGATAATGAACCTTTCCTATTGTCTGCTATTCACTGCCTCAGATTTTTCCTTAGATGTCACTTCTTCTCTTCCTTCTTAATAATAAGGCACACAATGACCCAGGGTCAAAGGGTGGTAATCAAAGTGTCATGATGACTTTAAAATATTCCAGATCATGTGGTTTTACAACTAACAAAGAAAAAATCACACATTCTAATTTTCAAAATGTAAGTGATCCCCATTTAGATGTCCTTCAAAGTCTGCTTGCTAGAAAGTGAGACAACCTTCAATAAATGACTACACTAGAGATTTCAAAAGGCTGTAAGAGCATATTGATTCAGACTCAGATCACTCCATGAGGAACTGGAGCATATAATGTAAATTAAGCAGAGAAATAAAGAAATTCCTACCACAATGGGTTACAAAATTTTTTACTAAATAATATATAAGTTCATATTTTTATGTTACTCCTAAATTTGTGTTGTGTGTCAAATTTTAATTAATTAAATTAAATTGCAGGCCAAATTCCCTGCTTTATATTTCTCTACAATTTTAACCATGCTCTGAATATCATATTTTCCTTAAAATCTACATTCCTTTCTCCCTGCCACCAACTTAAAGTTTTCTTAAGAACAAATCTTCTCATCTTATCCTATTTCCCCCATGTGACTCCATGGGACCTAGATGTTCTTCCTTCCTGTACATATTTCCAAAGAATATTGAAGACAATGTTTACTTCCAGTGAAATCTGGTTTGAACCTAGTACCAGATGTTCTCTGATTCAGAAAGAATATGTCTCCTTGTGGCTACAGGCATTTCATGGCAAATGTCTTTGTCAATGGAATAATTTTTCTCCTTTTTAAAAATCAGAATCCTGTTTTGTTGCTCCAGTATACTAGTCTGAGTTACAAAAGCCTGTCAATGGTGCATATGACCTGATAGGTTCTATCAGATGGAAAAGACTTTGCACATAGGCTTCCTTAGAAACTAGCAAGTGTTTGTAGATATGGAGTGAATTTATTGGAAAAGTAATTTATAAAAACATATACTTTAGTATATCAAGGATCTATAATTTTTCTGGTGTACTGGTTCAGACAGGATAACTTCCACTCCATAATTAAGCAGAAGTTCAGAACTTTAATGGTAGTAGTGAAAAGTTTCTTAAGGCTTTTATTTATAAAAATTCATCTAGCCCAATTTTTGCATCAAATAAGAAATGTGTCAATGCGTGATATCCAAAACAAAAAGGATAATAGTCTCAACTCACTACATCTATGTTATCATATACAGTTAAGTACATTACATTTTAGAACTTTGCTAAGCTGAAGAATATTCAAAGACATTTAACTGAGATGGTTAGAAAACCAAAATACATGTCTAGAAGAATTAATTGAATAAACTTGGGAATTTTAGCTTGGGGAAAAAAACTTTTGTGGGGAATGGAGGAAATGTGAATAATAATTAATGACAATGATGATAGTGATGATGATAAGGTAACAATAGCATTTATATAGTATTTTAAGATTTGCAAAGTGCTTTACAAATATTTTTTCATTTTATGTGAAATATGAATTCGATTTGTTTTGATGAGATCCAGAAAGTAAAGAACAAAATGTAAAGGGACAGATATTGACATCTACTATGAGAAGAAAGTTCATAATAATTAGAGATAGAGAATAATGAAAGTGGCTCAGGTTGCAGTGAAGTCTACAAGTGGAAATCATATGACTGTTTACCAGAAATGTTATAACAGAGAGATTGTAATTCAGATTGGATTTAGACTGGATGAACTCTGAAGTTTCTCCAATTTTAAGATTCTATCATTTTTATGACATGTTTCTTATCATGTAACCCCCTAAATAGAACATAAACCATATCACATAAGTGCCACCCCATGTTTCAATATTCTTTGAGCCTAGTATATTCACAAATAAGGAATATAAACTCTTGCTAAAAGTAGAAATTTCTTTTTCACATTCTTCAAGGTAATAGCTGAATAGGGTTGTATACTATACAAATATATTTAAATTTCCAGGATATTCAATCATTTTTTTCCTCATAAGTGGAATATTTGATCGGGAAATTACTTTTTTAATTTTTATTTTTAAAATGCTTACTTTTTTGTCTTCATAACGACTCTAAAATAGAAGGAAGGGCAAGGTCTAGGCAGATGGGATTAAGTGACTTGCCCAGATTCACACAGCTAGATCTTGTCTGAGGCCAGATTCAAATCAAAGTCTTCCCAACCCAAGACCTGGAGTTCTATCCACAGAGTCACCTAGCCACCCTGGTAATTCCATGTTAAATGTCTTTCATGAGAATGAAAAACTTCCTTCAATTCAATTTTTGTGAATCTACTTAGTGTCAGGTATTATCCTGGGCAAAGAGTACCTGCCCTCATAGAGTTTCTGCAAAGATTAACATGAATATAAGTAAGTATATGCAAGATAAATAGAGTAAATGAAAAGTAATTTTGATGAATGGTGGAGAGTGCCAAACTGAAAATGTCAAGAGCAACTCCTGGAAAGACACTGAAGCAATAGGCAGCATGTATAGGAGCCACAAGTAATCCCCCACCTTAAAGGCTCAAGAACAAGTTTATACATTACAATACACAGGGGTTGTTTTTTTAATGTTTTTAATATAAAATCTCTTTCTTTCCTATACCATTAAACAACCAAACTATAAAAATGTACTTTCTTATTTTAATGGAAATAGTCTACAATACTTTAAAAAGTAATTTTGCTTTTGTTTTCATCATAAGAGTTTATGGTCTGTTTTCTGGGAACATGTCATGATCTTTCCTTATTTTTAGTAGGTTTAGTAAACTGGGTGTGTCAAAGATATACACTCCCCACCAAGACAGTGTCTGAAAAACATAAAACAGTCTCCATACGAAATATGAAAGCTATTTAAGCCTCATTAAGTAGAAAATGGATTCTGCTTCATAACATAGATATATTTCTCCTCTCTTTCACCTTATATCTGCAAGAGGCCATTATTGTTGGATATTTCAGTAGTGCTGAATATTAGGATTCTTAATATAAATGCCACTATTTTGAAGAGAGGTATGTCACTACAATCATTTGTGATAGTTATTTGCCTATTGAATAGAGTAGCCTAGTGGTGTTCACAAATATCATAAATATTTAGAGTAGTACTCAGAGAGCTATGGCTAATATTCTTAAGAACAAAAATGTTTAAGCCAAAACATAACTAATTTTATTATACTTTGATAGTCTTAGCCCATCTGATTCTGTTTTCAGTGATGCATAGCTAGCTGGCACTCTTTTTTAACTTCTTTCATTTAAAGAGCATTACATGTCCCCTTATTATCAGGTGAGCCTATTTAAAATCTATAATGAGTAAACATGCTTTCTCACAAAGTCAGATTTTCAGGGTTAGACTGAAATGAAGAACTAATAGAATGACTATGTCCTATTATTCTATATTAATGTAAAATCCTACATATTTGATCAGTGAATTTATTTATACAAATATATGAAGTGGCTCTACAGAAAAAAAATGTCTCATATATAGGAGACAAATTTCAAAACCAAGACCTCTTTGAAAATTGAGAAGGCAGAAGGAACTAGGGTGATCATGCATGTCAGACCCAGGGAAGACATCTGTCAGGTTTGTCATTGGTGAAAAAAAAGCACATGCAAACTTTTTAATACCTACACAGTCACACAGAATCATAAACTTTTTGTTTGAAATGGATTTCAACAGTCATCTAGTCCATGCACAAAAATAAATATACTGACTCTAACATATTTAACAAGTGATTGTCTGGCCACTACTTTAAGATCATTAATGAAGGCAGAACCCAATGATACAAATGAAAAGAGTAATGAATGGCTCAGGAATCCAATGCTTCATATTCTGCCTCTGTCACTCTGTGTGATTTTGGGCAAGTCATTTAAACCTCTATAGGTTTGGGGGTTATTTTTTCCCTATAAGTAAGGGGTTTATATTATGCTGAATTACCTTCTACTTGTATGTCTACAAGCTTATGAACTCTCAAAGGAACCAAGTCTACTTTTGGATAATTCTAATTTGTTTCTCCTTTAAAAACTTAGAAGCTATACCATTAGGTGCATATATGTTTAATAATGATATTACTTCATTGTTTATAGTACCTTTTGTCAAGATGTAATTTCCTTCCTTATCTCTTTTAGATCTATTTTTGCTTTAGCTTTAGCACTGTTTTGTTTTTTATCACCCCCCACACACACACATCCATCCCTCCTATTACCATCCCCCATCCCTTGTCTTATTTCTCTTCTGCTTCTCTGTAGGGTAAGATAGGATTCTATACCCTAATGAGTCTAGTTGTTTTATTCCTTCTCTGAGCCAGTTACAATGAAAATAAAGTATAAGCATTGCCCATCACCATCCTCATCCTCCCCTCCACTGTAGTAATTTTTCATGTAATAATTTTTATATTATATTATTTACCCCATTTCATCTCTCCCTTCCATTTTTCTCAATGCAAACCCTTTTTTGCCCTTTAATTTTTTTTGCATATTATATACCATAATAATCAGCTTATTTCCCCACCCTCTGTCTAAGTATACTCCCAACTGCTCTACTACTAATAAGAATACTAAAGAATTACAAATATCCTCTTTCTATGTAGAAACACATATAGTCTGACCTTATTGCGTCCCTTAAATTTTCTCTTTCTTATTTACCCTTTTTAGGCTTCTCTTAGGTCTTGTATTAGGACTTCAGATTTTCTTTTTAGGTCTGGTCTTTTCCCCAGGAATGCTTGGAAATCTCTTATCTTATTGAATGAGTATTTTTTCTCTGAAAGAATATATTCAGTTTTGCTGAATAGGTGACTTTGGGTTGTAAACCTAGATCATTTGCCTCCCTGAATATCATATTCCATGCCTTCTGATCCTTTAATGTGAAAGTTGTTAAGTCCTGTGTGATCCTGATTGTAGCTCCATGGTATTTTAATTGTTTCTTTCCAGTTGCTTGCAGTATTTTCTCCTCAGTTTGGGGGCTCTTGAATTTAGCTATTATATTCCTGGAAGTTGTCATTTGAGGATTTCTTTCTGGAGGTGATCTGTGGATTCTTTCAATTTCTATTTTGTTCTCTTATTCAATAATATTTGGGCAGTTTTCTTTGATAATTTCTTGTGTTATGCTGTCCAGGCTTTTTTTTTTTATCATGGCTTTCAAATAGTCCAATAATTCTTAAATCATTTCTCCTGGACATATTTTCAGGTCAGTTATTTTTCAATGAGATATTTCATACTTTCTTCTGTTTTTTAATTTTTTTAATTTTGTTTCATTGTTTGAAGTCATTAGCTTCTAATTGCCCAATTCTAATTTTTAAGAATTTTTTTCCATGAGTTTTTGAGCCTACATTTTCATTTGATCCATTTTCTCTTGCATTGCTTTCATTTCTCTTCCCAATTTTTCCTCTGCCTCTATCAATTGATTTTTTATTTCCTTTTTGAGCTCTTCCAGAATCTGAGTTGAGTTCACATTTTTCTTTTGTATTGTGTACATTTGTTTTACTTTTACTCTTCCCTTCTGTGCTTGTGCCTTGCTCTTTGTCTCCATAAAAATTCTCTATAGTTAGGTGTTGTTTTTTTAATGTCTGCTCATTTTTCCTGTCTTTTTAAAATGTAGATACTGTTCTCTGGGAGCTTAGGGCACCCTCTTAAACTTCAGGCCTTCCTTGATGCTACCCTTAGCCTTATTTCTGGGTTTCTGATAATTCTAATTTTTAAGAAGTTTGTCCTGACACAAAGCTAAAATTGGCAGAAAGAAGGGAAAGAAAACAAGCACCCATTGCTGTTAGCCTACTTTCCGTATTCAAATTGAACAAGCCTAATACACCTTTGACATGAGATTCCTTCAAACTCTTGAATATAGCTATCATGTCTCTACTCAGTCTTCTCTAACTTATTACTTTTACTGTTATTATTATTAAATAATCCCATTTCTCTTCACCTAATCTTCAGATGACATGGATTCAAAACCTTTCACTGCTCTGGGTGGTCTTCTCTGAAAATTCTACAGTTTCTCAATGTTTTTAAACTGTGCGTTTTGTCAATTAATTTACATCTGGGTCCTATATCTAGAAACATCATTGCGGTCTACTGTCTGATATACAGGTCAATATTATTAGACATTTCTGGGAGATTTTTTTCAGAGTACTTGGTGGAATTTTTATGCTTCCAATTCCCTGATATCATATTATTTCTTACCTCAATCAATAAGCAATATATTTGTACTTATAGGTTTGCAAGGGGTTTAGTGGAAAGATATATAAGTAAGAAATTCTTAATGTGAAAAATCACTTCAAAGATACAGATTGGCAATTCATATTTAACTTAAAATCTTTGAGAATTTCCAGAGTTTGAGTGATTTGTTCATGGTCATATAACTTATATATTTCAGACATAAAACATGAACCTATGTTGCCCTGACTCCAGAATTGCCCCTCTGACCACCATAACATGCGGCCTCTCATTTTCCTTTGTACTCTATAAAACTTTAGGGGGGGAATCCTATCAACAAATGACTTTAAAACATTCTTTTGTGAAATTTGGTTATATTTTAACCCTTTCTGGTTCCAATTCTGAAATGCTTATCTAATTTGAAAAAGAAGACCAATGTAAAAAAAAAAGAACTTAAAATAAAGCAATCCACATAAAGCACATAAAGCAATCCATATAAAGATTTTTTTCTGGAATAAAGTATACTTGTACTTAGTCATAAACATCTTAATTTTTGTCCAAATTCAACAAAGCATAATTTTATTTCAATTAATATTAGCCAGTTCCTTGAAGAAGAGATGAAAGAAAACATTAATAATCTCTCTGGCATGGTATGACTTTGTAACTAGTGGAAAAATTATGGTGACTAATATGATGTAATAACCAAATCAAGGTGAGGAGCTACAGGCCTGGTAACCCTGCCTTATAAAATTATATTTTTCTGGGGCCAAGGTCACCACTGATTAGTTATCCTTTTATAGAGATGGCCAGGACTTTGTAGACTTAAACATTGTATGTTAGAAAATCTGTGCACTCACAGCTGAACAATACTATACTTGTCTCTAATTAGAAGCAGAATATTTTTTTCATTTAAATAAAACTATTTAATTCTTTATTTCAGTCTGCTTTTTTCATGATTTCCTAGAGACTTGGGTTACTTATAATGATGTTATTATGCTATAAAGTTTCATAATAGAGTTCAATAAAGTTTCAAGTAAAATAACAATAATAACCATATATCAGTAGAAGACTGAATGAATGTGCTGTAGTCGTCAATAGGCTATCTTTCACCACTGCCCCCTGTGGTGAGTCTCATTATGGTATCTCCGTTTTACTGCAGCATCCAAGAAAATGGTGTAATTTGCAAATTTCTTTCTTTTTTCAATTATCTGAGCAATTTAGTTTTATCCATGCCTCTCTTTCTTTAAACTGCACCAGAGATTATTGCAACTATAACTTGCAGAAGTCTTGTCATCATAAATCCAAGTTTCTCTGGGCACCTGCCATTCAAAATATTAAGCCAAGGTTCAGCAGTCCTGTATTAAAACTTTTCCCTGTACACAGTTTTTCATCTTAATTATATAGTCAGGGGTTCATTTAAAATTGGCAAATGGAACAGATGAATGTGGCTTTTCCCAGCAACATAATTTAGACTGTTTTATTGTTATTTATTTGATGCAAAATTCTCTAGTGCTAACTAATCTCAAGTGAAATGCTTTGAATTTGGACTGAATGTTTATAAATCCTTTCAATCTTATATTAGCTTGCTCAGAGATTTATTCCCAGTTCTTCAAAGGGTTAATGATCATGAAAATGGCCAGTCCCTGGCAAAATTATGTATAATTTTAATTAAAATAATATATTTCTTTAAAAAGTGGCATGATTTAGGATATCTTTTCATATAAGGGAACCTAACAGAAATTAGCCTTGTTATTAGCCTGTGGTGACACATCTCCTGATTTCCTAGAATTTTGCTCTGCGGTCCACTTTCCATGCCTGATTTCCCTGGGCCATACCCCTATGCTTTGGACTTCTATTTCCACTTTTACTGACTACCAAGGAACCCCCTCCACTATCAAATTACTGTATTATTACTCTGGATAAGATCTGACAAACTAAGTCTACCAGAGGTGGTAATTAGAGATAATCACATTTTAAGAAAAGATAAGTTTGATCCAAAAGGAATGACTGAAGATATCAAATTGTAAAAGATCTCAGTGCCTATCTACAGTCTCTTCTTTTACAGTTAAGGAGACTGAAACCTAGAGAGTTTATAATAACTTACCATGATCATGGAGGTAATGAGTAAAAAAGAGATAGTGCCTGAACCTGTGTTTCCCAAATATGAAGTCAGTATTGTTTCAACTACACTATGTTTAGGCAAGAAAGACTAAATTTGTTAGGTAACTAATTCAATAAGTTATGAAGATCTATCTTCAAATGAAATAACTATCATAGAAAGAAAAACTGAAAGAACTGAATATATTTAGTCTAGAGAAAACTTGGAGCTGGAGGAAAAAATGTAAACCCTCCAGGATTTTATTTGCTTTTGTTAACTTTCATTGTATTTAGAAAGATGTCATAGGAGAGAGATATTGTGCTTATTTTGTGTAGCTCCAAAGGGCAGAAGTAGGACCCACAGGAGGAAGTTACCTGGAGGCAGATTTCATTCAGCTCAATATAAAGATGAGCTATTAGAGCTGTCCAATATTGGAATTGCTTGTGGAAACAAGTCTGGAGTTCCCTGTCACTCACTGGAAAAATTGAAATAGATGGAGGATGACTACCTGTCAGAGAACTTATAAAGGGAATTCCTTCCCAGGATAACCTCTGAGACTAAAATCACTTTCAAAGCTGATTCTATGCCATATATTAATACCTTACATCTTATGATTTTTTTCCACAATGTTTGCATGTTCATTATCTCCAATGATTAATGCATCAGTTCAGCAATGCAGCACCTGTTCTGGGAGATTGGCTATGGCGTTTAAACTCAAATAGACACTACATAGAGTTCACCAATTAGTGACTTTCAATTTCTATTTCTTGAACTGTGTTTTTGGAGACTTTTGGGAGACAGGATCAAAAGCCTGGTTGATTTTCTATCGTTCTTATTCCGTATCAGCACATATGTAGATTCCAAGGGATTACTTAATCACTGGACACTAGCTTTCCTCCTATGAAAGCCCATGCACTTTTGTCAAAAACAACAGAAATCAGAAGATGAGAGACAAATGGTTCTGTCACACACACACACACACACACACACACAGACACACACTCACACACACACACACACACACCCCTCAAATTCATGTGTGTTGGTGAAGGAAACCAGCAGCCAGAGCTACGTGTTGTTCTACACTTCTCCCATCATTTCTCAAACTCTATTAAGCAAATGGACAATTTCTTGCCACTTCTGTAGCACTCACAATGCAGATACTCCATATAATACACTTTTTACTGTTGAAAAAAATGAGGTTCAAGAGATTTAAGTGATAGATTCAAGGAAATATAATGCTTCCTTTGCAGATTTCTGCTCCTATCATTCACTGTAACTCTGTGGGATCCCCTCCCATGCAAAGATATAAACTCAATATGAAGGAACAATTTCCATATGGAAAATATCAAAAAAGATGAGAATGAGGTGCTCCAATTAACACTTTCCAAGCAATTATCCTTACAGTCAATCAGGTTTCGCTTGTTTTCCTTTGGAGTCCAGTATCCTCTTGTTCACAGAAAAGACACCCATAATTAAGCTTGAAGTCATCAACTGCCTGGCAATTCAACGTTTCCTCCCAAATGCTCAGAATCCTAAGTGAATATTACATTTTTGACAACACCAAAGATAAATATATAATCACCATTTCATCTCTCCCATGGACAATTTTACTGTACTTCTCAGCATTTTATGCATCTTCATTGATAGCCTCTTTCTCCACAATTCATTCAAAGAGCACAAGAATTCCACTGAGGACAAATAACCAGTATGAAAAGAAGTCATTGTCATCTTCTTTGTCATCAGCAATAAAAGAATTACAATTAATTTATCCTATTTTTCCTCTAAACTTCCCCCTAAGACCTATGAGAAAGAATGCTATCCACGTCCAGAGAAAGAACTGTGGGAACAGAAACACAGAAAAAAAAAACAATTGTTTGATCACATGGGTTGATGGGGATAAGATTGGGGATGTAAACTCTTAACAGTCACCCTAGTGCAAATATCAATAATATGGAAATAGGTCTTGATCAATGACACATATGAAAGCCAGTAGAATTGCACATTGGCTATGGGAGGGGGGGTGGAAGAAGGGGAGGGAAAGAACATGAATCATATAACCATGGAAAATTTTTCTTAATTAATCAATAAAAAATAAATAAAGCTCCCCCTAAGTTCATCTGTGGCATGGAAATAACCCTCGACTTTCCTAGGTTCTGCTATGAAATATGACTTCTTACTAAACTTAAAGGGAACTTCATATATTACACACCTGGTACTTGTTCTTTCTACTATTGCAAAATTAGAACTTAAATGAGCTCACAAAGACCAAATAATTCACACAAACAAATTATGGAAGCATCAGAAACCACACTTACTACCATTCTATATAAATTATCCAGACACTGAAGTGATTTCTACTCAGCTTAGCTAAAGTTAGAAAGCTGTATCACCAAAGTGACCATAAACTAATTTAGCTTTTCAGCCATAAAAATTCTTGAAGATCATCTTTGTAGGGTTTCAGTTATAAGCGAATTATGAAGATGTCAAAGATGTATTCAAAAACTGATTCTAATGAGCAAAGTGTTCATGGACCAGACTTATGGATATATATCTAATATTTACATGATTGATTTCTAAATCCTAAATTGCATGGGGCTCAAATTTTTGTGGAACTCAAACCTCTTAATATCTACAGTCTGGAAGGCTGGCAAGCAATTTCTATAGCTTCTTTGTAATGTCAAAGACATACACTCTACATCTGAATGAGATGGTGCCAGTGCTCTGGAGGAAGAAGGACTTTCAAATGAGCTTCTCTACTGGGTACTAACTACACCATTATGTTGGTATCCATTCCTTTATCTTGTAATTGATTGTCAATATGATGCTAATATTTCTGTCATGCCACCTGTTTGATTGACAATCCTGCAACCTCCATTCCTTGAAGCCTCAATAAAAATCAGTTCAACTGACTGACTCTCTCTCTCACCATCTGAGGAAGAGCTGAGAGGCTTAACATGATACTGATGATTCCTGTGTCTCTTTGCTATGTCCTTTCTCATTTAATCTTTAACCCTTCTGCCCATATTCTTGCAGCCCTAGGCTTCCCTTTTTAGGTGCTCAGACCCACACAAGAAGATCTTGGAGTGGCTGGTCTGCTTCAATTCTTAAGTGTCAAATCCTTGTGGAGAGGAAATGTTTCATTTTTAACTTTGTAGCATTTTCTAGTACATACTATAATAGGCATTTTAATAATTGCTTGTTGAAAAGAATTGATGTTTGCTAAAAATAATTGAATCTGAGGTATGGTCAAGATTATTGATAGTATCCACTTTGAGAAAATCATGGACCCATTGAATGCAGTTATTTAAATGTGTGTGTGTGTGTGTGTGTATGAGTTTGTATATGTGGAACAACTGAAAAACTAAAAATCTGGTAGGCCTGCTGTTAACAAATATACAGTGACATAGCTTATGAAGACAGGAATATGAAAACAGAATCTGAGGAAGTCTTGATGTAGTACTATATAGATAGTGTGTGTGCTTTTGGAGGGAAGGAAGTGGTCTTTCTTCCCCATACCCATTTATTTATACAGGAGACTTAAAGAACCTTAGACCTGAAGGAAAACAAGAGTTTTATCTCAGATCTGCATAGTTATTGTGCAGTTTATTTGGCAGTCACCCCCTCACTCCAGAACATGGGTTTTGGGGAAATGGAACTTCTGTAAGTTTGCAAGAAGCTTTAAAAAGTCTCCAAGTTTCAAAAACACATTTTTGTAGAATAACAAATTGAAATTCAGTACCTGGCATAAAGAACAAATAAAAGATAGACTAAATGCCTATGTAATTTTTAGTCAGCTGAGAATTTCCACCATAATTTTTAGCTTTGAAAATACCTGTACTATTAACCTTTTCTTTAATTTTTGCATTTCTTTCTTTTTTTTGCAATAGTGTTTAAGTCACAACTTTTGGGTATATGGTCCTACGAAATCACTTAACATTTCATTGCACTAGGCAGCTTTCTAAGACTATAAGATACAGAGATTATTTGCTTGAATTGGTTGAAGGAGTTAGGATTTCCCTAAACAAATGGAAATCACAGAAATGGAAAACTCTTGACTCAAATTTCCCTACCTCAAGCATTTTCTATGGTGGTATGCCAAGTGAGAGGGACCTAAACCCTTGGGCAATGGGATTTTATGCTTGGGTAACTAGGAAGGCAAGGTGATCATTTGAACCTTGATCCCCTTTAACAATTAAGGATCAGGGGCAGCTGGGTAGCTCAGTGGATTGAGAACCAGGCCTAGAGACTGGAGGTCCTAGGTTCAAATCTGGCCTCAGATACTTCACAGCTGTGTGACCCTGGGCAAGTCACTTGATCCCCATTGCCTACCCTTACCACTCTTCTGCCTTGGAGCCAATACACAGTATTGACTCCAAGAAGGAAGGTAAGGGTTATAAAAAAAACAACAATTAAGAATCAGTGACAGTTTTATTGCTGTTTAGAGAAATTAGCAGTCTTCATGGAGTAAATGTTGCTAATATTACATCAAACCCCTTGGTGATAAGGTCCTAAAAGTTTTCTAGGTAACCTTCTACCCTTTGCACTATTATTGGAAGCAAGAAGAATAGATAGCACTAGAAGAATGTAGTGGGGGTATCTGGATTGAAAAAAAAGAATGTAGTGTAGATAAAATAAAAACAGAAAATGAGCAAACAAGATATAAAACAATGTAACATTCACCTAAAGGAGAATATGGCAAGGGTAATGTTGGGGGCAATTCACACTGAATTTCCTGATTGAAAAGAGTGATGATGACCAGAAGCAGCATCAAGGACTTCAAGGCCATAGTTGAAAACACTTCTGGCAAAGTTGTGTCTGTGTTTAGGAACTAAGAGGACATTGCCCTGTCCTGGGCTTAATTGAAATTGAAATTTCTATCATGATGAAGGTAGCATCCATAGTGACATAATCACAGATCCATTTAATATATTGTTATTTAGCTTGTATGTATGGACGGATGTAAGTGTAACCAAAATGAGAAACTCAGAACCTTGTAGGCTTGCTGTTTCCACATATATAGTAAAATAAATATTAAAGGCAAGAATTAAACGCAAGATTTGAGGCAGCTAAATGATGTGGTGAATAGAATCCTGGGTCAAAAGTCAGAAAGACCTGATCTTAGTCATTTATTGTATAACCTTGGGTGCTATGGCTTGATATCTATTTACTCTTTTCCTTCCTTCCAATATCACCAAATATTCAGTTGTCTTGAGCCTACCAGAAATGACCTTGGGAACCCTCTTATGGAGAACAATCAACCCCTTTTAATTCTCAGTTCTAGTTCTTTCTTTTCTGAACCATGGTGGAAAAGAATAAAAATTGCCCTTTCAAATGCTTCTTTCCCCATCACACACAGACATTATACACACTACACACCTCCCCAGAGTCTTGTAATGAAGAATCTCAAGAAAATTAATGTATCATAATTGATAATTTCTCCTCCTAAAGGTCATATAAAAATCATGAGTCTATTCAGTGAATTTAATCCCAATAATATAATCTTCATAAATGGTCAAATCAACTGTAGCTGATGAGTCTAGAGATGAGAATCTTATATACCAAGAATCAAATTTCATATATACATGTATATATACATACATATAAAGTTGTATAAATTATTAAGCTACATTTTATAATGCTCTTGTCTTTGGGGCAGACTTCTTAAACTCCTGGAATGCATTCATATTTATCTCTGCTTCCTAAATGAATATGGATTGCTTATTTTTTTTAATTTTTTAACCCTTACCTTCCATCTTAGAGTTAATACTGTGTATTGGCTCCAAGGCAGAAGATTGCTAAGGGTAGGCAATGGGGGTCAAGTGACTTTCCCAGGGTCACACAGATGGGAAGTGTCTGAGTCCAGATTTAAACCTAGGACCTCCCATTTCTAGGACTAGCTCTCAATCCACTGAGCTACCTAGCTGCCCCTGGATTGCTTACTTTCTAATCCCACTGGATCGATGGGACTTCCTGTCCTGTTCCATTGAGAAGATTAAGGTGTATAGACATGAGACAAGGTTTGGTCCAGGGGTAGATGCTAGTTTATATCAGGACATCTAATGACCCAAAGCTCTCTTTCTCTTTACCTTCTCTTTCCCTTAATTCAGTTGTGAGGTCATTCTATTCTAACCTTGCCTACAATACTAGATATTCTGAGTCAGGTTTGACTCTTGCTGGTCTATTGGTTCAGGCTTGGAATTAGAATAAAAAGAGGCACCCATAAACATTTAATTTTTAATAAAAGGAAGTATATTTAATAATAGTTTGAAAGTAATATTCAACAAAAGTACTTCATTGGTTCAGTCGAATGTAACCACCCTGTCTCAAATGACTTGAACAACATCAAGGAATCCATCAAGACCAAGAAGCCATTTCCTATACATGAGATTTTTATACTGAATCAACAAAGGAGCAAACTACATCAACTAATTCTCCAGACCTGTTGTATTGTATAACCTGCACCATGACTAACTAGCAAGATGAACTAAAGGTTTTAAAACGCAAAGACTCAAATTGGACTTCATAGTTTTTGCTGAGACTTGATAGAAAGAGTCCCAAGACCAAGTTATACTTTTAGAGGACTTAACTAATTTGAAAAGAATAGGATATGGAATTAGGGATTGGATTAGGGATAACAATGTACTTTTAAAATGTATAGCCAAGTAAACAAAAAAAGTCTAGGATTTAGAGGGGAGAAACTTGATGGGGAACAACTGGATGAAGGACAATGGAGACATAAAAAGAAGCAATATTTTTACTGGAAAATATCAGAAAGTATTGACTACCTAAACAGAAAGATGAAATAAATGAGCAACTCAAGAAACAATCACATATGTGGCACAAAGGTAGAGCATCTGCCATGGACCAAAAAGTTAATATATGTTTGACTTGCCTCAAAAATAATTTCATTCTCCAAAAGGTAGAAAAAACAACAAGGTCAAATTCTATTATGGATCCTCACCATTGAGGAGATTTGTTACGAGAGTGAAAATGATGGTGTTCTAAGAATTCTGGGGGTCCTTGCTAGCCACTAAACAAATGTCAGCACAAGATAAAAGAGAAACAAGTGTGTTGCCATTTATCCACTCAAGAGTGTTACACACACCAGCTATAGGTAATGGACATACATGTTTTATATGTCTTTGTTGGCAAGTGAGTTCCAGAAGGATTCAAAACTTTGAATTTTCTTCTTATAATTATAAAACTATTAGAAGAAGGGAGGTACCAAAAGAGGCATTTAGTACCTTCAGCATCACAAAAACAAAAAAAACCACAGAAATATAATCATAGCAAATAGAGAACAAAAAGAAGTCAGTTATGTGCTCCCCAAAGTCATCTTTCCATAATGGTAAGACGGGCAGGGAAAAAGTAGCCACTGGGTGGGAGATAAGGGTGGAAAGTGACCAATTTAGAGATCATTATAAAGAAGATTAATACTGGGCCAGACCTGCATCCTAAATTTTATGAGAATAGTTTTCAAAAGGATCAGAAGAAAGACACATAAACTGTAGACTGAAATACTTCAGGTGAGGTCAGCCAAAGATAACAAGAAGCTCTCAAGACACAAAACTGAAGACACAAAGAGAAATTATTCTTTTGAGGTATGAAAAGAGTTTGCTAAAGGGATCAAACTGGAAGCAAAGGGAAATTACCAGACAATTCATATTTTTAAAATATGAACTGAAGGTGGAAGTGAGAGTATATAATAGAAAGAATACAAAAGGGTGGCAGGATCCTATGAGAACTGTATCCAGAGTGTTAGTGCTGAGTGAGTGGAGGCTGTCCAAGAAAGCTAAAAACAACAAAAAGGGCTTTTCAAATTAAATTGAAGAAAAAGTGCACAAAGCAAGAATAGAAGAGTTACTTGAAATGGCAATGAAAGAAAAGGCAGAGAGCTTCATTTTGCTGCTATTTATTCTAAAAAAGAAAATGATCTCTAGAGGGAAAAATAATAAATGTGGCTAATGAGAAGTGGATTTTCAAGATATATAAGGAGATAGTAAGAGAATATCTCATTGTTTTTGATGTGTTCAAGTCACCTGGCCCTGATGTTTCATTTCCTTAGATCTCTAATACATATGTACATATATTCACATATGTATGCATATTTTTATAATGTAAAATAATATAATGTATTTTATTAATAACTATCTTTCGAAGATCACAGAGAGTGGTGGCAATTAAATTAACTACATATACTGTATATATTATATGCAATAAAATAGTATTATATATCACATGATTTATTTTATTACTATAATATGTAATGACAATTATATAAAATATTACATTTATGTCACATGGATAAATTATAGCTATTGTTATATGTTAATCATATTTATTACTTATATAAGTTATATATTACATAAAATATAATTGGTATTCAAAAACTATATAGTATATGTAGTTAATTTAATTACTGAGTCACTTCTGTGTTCATCAAGTGATAATTACTAATTATTATGGCAATAGATAGCTAACTTGAGTTATCTTTTGTGATCTTAGAAAAATAATAGACAATAGGAGAAGTATTATAGAATTATAGAATTGCAAATGTTTCAATTTTCAAAAAGTTAAAAGAAATGGAATCTCCAAACTCTAAACCAGGGAGCAAGCCTGACTTCCATTTTTATCAAGATGTTTGCTCGATGATATATGTAATAAGAAAATTAGGTTGAAAGAAGGAAACATGTATTTAGAGACAACCTATGTGCCAGGCACTATGCTAAATGCTTTACAAATAGAATCCCATTTAATCCTCAAAATTCTTGGAGGTAGATGATATTATTATTATCCCCATTGTATGGTTGACAAAACTGAGGCAGGCAGAATTTAAGTGGGTTTCCTAAGATCACACAGTTCATAAGTATCTGAGGTCTGATTAGGATTGAGATTTTCCTGACTCCAGCCTCAGGTCAATTCAGAACTGGCTGAATGGCCAGACCAAAAGAGTCTTCATTCACAGTTCTATGTCCACGGGAAAGGGGGTGTCCAGTGAACCCTCCACATATTTAGAATTTTGTAGCGTATCAAAGATGACAAAATTATAAGTGTGATTTTGTACATTTGGTTTCTGGGCTCAACAAATCTATTTCAGTACAAGATGGAAGTGGAGAACATTGGCAACCAAGAAAGCTAATGTGATCTTAGATGTCATTAAGAGATGCATGTCTCTCAGGAATAAGGAAGTAAACGTTCCACATATTTGTGCTTATTTCTTACAAAGGAGAACATCTATGAAGGAGAGGGCAGTTGTGGGGGAAATTTTGGTAAGTGGAAATAGTGATTAAAAAAAGAAGGAAGAAGAATGCATCAATGAAATGCTTTAAAAAAAAAAAAAACAACAAACGGACCAGAATGAAATTTTAAAAGGGGCACAGAGAGGCAAAGCAATCTCATTACTATAAAATAAATATTCTTAAACAGTATAGTACAATAGTTCAGAATCGAAACTATAATTTTCTTTTTATTCTCTTCTATACATATTGAAATGTTTATGATGTTGATTTTTGTTCAGTTCATAATTTTTTAAAACAATTTAATTAAATAAAATATTTCTGGGATCTATTCCCAATTTTTAGTGCTACATCGTATTACCAGGTTACTGCAATAGTTTTCTAACCAGTCTTCCCAAACTCCAGACTTGCCAATGCTGCACATTGCCTCCAGACTGATCTCTGTAAAACATTACTTTCATTATGTCCTTCCCTTGCTCATACTGATCTCTCACTTTTTTACATCTTGTCTCACCAATGAAATTTTGTCAGTGCCCTCCTTGAGGGCAGAGATCATAAATTTCTCATATTTCCTCTGTATCCCCAGAGAGGCTTGCACAGTACAAAGAATAGAGATGGTGATCAGCAGATAACTTGCTGAATTGAATAAAATAACCATTTTATATTGACTTTCTAAAAATCCTCTTAATTTGACCTTCTACTTGATACCATTTTCATTAATTATAATGCTTAATAGGATGTATATTCCTGAAGACTTTAAAATTATTTTCTAAGACCTCTTGGAATATATTAAGTGTTATGGATGCAGTCACACACACACATGCACACACACACACACACACACACACACACTGACAAGAAAGTAAGTGAGAGCTACCTTAAATGCTGACTAGGGAGAAAAAAATAATCCTATTAAAGCACAGATCTGGGAAATTAGGAGCTCTGAAGTAACAGTGTCTATCCTTGCTAAACTTCTTGAATATTTCTTTCCAAATAACAAATATTCATTGCAACACTTCTGTGCAGCAAAGAACTAAAGATAAAATGAATACTCATCAATTAGACAATGGCAAACCAATCATGTTATATAAATGTAACGGAATATTACTACAACATAAGAAATCACAAAAAGTGCAATTTCAGAGAAACCTGGGAAGATGTATACAGACTGATTCAGAGTTAAATGAACAAAATTAGGAGATCAATTTGTATAATGAACACAAGAATGTAAAGTAAAACAACTTAGCTTTAAAGACCACAGACCAATCATAACTACAGAAGAAGAATAATGAAGTATGTTTCCTAAGTTCTGGGAGAAAAACTATGAAGTAGGGTGAAGAATAAAAGATACATAATCAGACATGGCTAATATGTTGACTTCTTTTGCTTGATTATTTATACTTATCTAAAGGGAGGACTTCAAAAAATTGAGGAAGAGATAATTTAGAGAGGAGAAATAGAGATGTAATTTTTTTAAAAGAAAGGACAATACAAGTTTAGGAAATACAGAAGAGAAAAAAAATCAGAATGCACATAAACAGACCAACTTTGTCATTATATAATTAATAATATTGTGTTATATTTAAACAAGTACTAATATTTACTTTTTTTAGAAAACTGTAACAGAAGCTCACCATTTCCCATACTGAAATATCCATGTTTGCTTATAATTTTTGTGGTCACATATAATAATAAAAATGAACACCTGCACTTTAGAATGGAACAAATAGTGCCTCTAACAATGAATTCTTCAATATTGGTGTTTCTCTTAGTGGGATTAAACTCTTGAATTCCATCTACAGATGATATGAAAAGCTACTTTCTTTAAAATTGGTCTCGACATAGATTTTTATTATCTTATAGGAACATTAAGTAAAGTGCAAAGATCAATAGAAAATGACATTTATTTTAAAGTTAAAATTACAGTATGAATGTTTCCATAGGTTTATTATAGTTTTGTGAGACTTAATACATTAAAAAAAAAACCTAGTCTACTGATAGAAATTTTCTTTTAAATGACATCCACAAGCATCAAATAAATAGAAAATTGTTTGGATTTTGGCTTTTTTGTGGGGAAACACAATTTCTCTTGACTACTTTGCTTTAGATTAATGGGTTGTTTTACTATGATTTTTTTTTATTTAATTTTATTGTTTAATTTATTTTTTAACATTTATTAATATACATTTTTAACATGGTTACCTGATTCATACTCCTCTTATCCCCTTCACCCCCCCCCGCAATCCCCCCACCCATGGCCGATGCACATTTCCACTAGTTTTGTCATGTGTCCTTGATCAAGACCAATTTCCAAATTGTTGGTAGATGCATTGGTGTGGTAGTTTCGAGTCCACACCCTCAATCACATCCACCCCGACCCATGCGTTCAAGCAGTTGTTTTTCTTATATGTTTCCTCTCCTGCAGTCCTTCCTCTGAATGTGGGTAGCATCTTTACCATAAATCCCTCAGAATTGTACTGGGTCATTGTATTGCTGCTGGTACAGAGGTCCATTACATTGAATTTTACCACAGTATATCAGTCTCTGTGTACAATGTTCTTCTGGCTCTGC
>NC_058130.1:304300422-304351801 GCF_016433145.1 Gracilinanus agilis | reverse complement strand
TTCTCTACATAGGAATACAGATAATTAGATCTCACTGAGGCCCTTAAAAAGGCAAATTTAAAAATTATAAGTTTTCTTTCTTTCCCCTCTGTATCTTATTTACCTTTTCAGGTTTCTCTCAATTTTTGTGGTTCTATATCAAACTTTCCATTTAGCCCTGGTCTTTTCTGTGCAAATACCTGGAATTCTTCAATTTTGTTGAATGCCCATACTTTCCCCTGGAAATATATAGTCAATTTTGATGGGTAGTTGATCCGTGGTTGCAGGCCCAGCTCTCTTGCCTTTCTGAATATTGTATTCCAAGCCTTACGTTCTTTTAGCGTGGAGGCTGCCAGATCCTGTGTGATCCTGATTGGTGCTCCTTGATATTTGAATTGTCTCTTTCTGGCTTCTTGTAAGATTTTTTTCTTTTGCTTGAAAGCTTTTGAATTTGGCAATAATATTTCTAACCGATTTCTTCTCTGGGTCGAATGTAGTGGGTGTTCTATGAATCCTTTCGATGTCTATATTGCCCTCTTGTTGTAGGACTTCAGGGCAATTTTGCTGAATAATTTCTTTTAGTACGGAGTCCAGGTTTCTATTAATTTCTGGTTTTTCTGGAAGACCAATTATTCTCAAATTGTCTCTTCTAGACCGGTTTTCTTGGTCTGTCACTCTCTCATTGAGATATTTCATGTTTCCTTCTATTTTTTCAGTCTTTTGACTTTGTTTTATTTGTTCTTGTTGTCTTGAGAGATCATTAGCTTCCACTTGCTCGATTCTAGCCTTTAGGGATTGATTTTCGGCTATAATCTTTCGGTTTTCGGCCATAATCTTCTGGAATTCCTTTTCAATCTGGTCATTTCTGGTGTTCAATTGCAAGATTTTACCTTTTAAACAGTTGTTTTCTTGCCAGATCTCTTCCATTTTCCTCAAAATCTCAGTTTTGAACTCTTCCATAGCTTGTGAGGAGTTTTCCTTATTTGAGGAGGGTCCGGATGCTTGTTTGTTCTCCTCCTCTGTTTGCTCGGTTGTCTGGTTTTTCTCTGTGTAAAAGTTGTCGAGTGTTAAAGGATTCTTTTTCTTGTTGTTATTCTTTCTCTTCTGAGTTTCCTGAGGTTGGGAAGACATCATTAGCCCAGCAGCTTCTCAGGTTTATCCTTGCGCTCAGTGTCTGTCCGTGGTCTATTGGTTCCTGAGGTCTGAGTTCTGGTTTTTTCCAAGGTCAAGCCCCCTAGTGGACCCCCTTGCTTGATCCTCTGCAGGAGGTTCCTTTACAAGTCTCAGGGCGCTGTTTCCACAGTCGTATACCTGTCTGCACTGGTTCCCCACTCAGGTTTTCAGAGCTTTAGTTCCTGGCTGTGTCTGCCTCCACCCACGCCTCCGCCAGTGCCTGTGCGCTCTGAGCTGGGCGTCCACTCTCTGCCCTCGGGCTCAGGTTTCGCTTGCGTTCTCTGGCTTATTGAGGTCCTAAATCTTGCTGCTCTCAGGAACAGGCCCCGGAGCTGCCAATGACTCGATGGGTGCCCCAAACTTACTCTATTTCTTTTTAGCTGGCTTCAGAGCTATAGATTTTGTGTGTGGAGGGGTTGGGGGTGGGGTGGTTGCTTAGCCCGCGATTTAGTGAGAGCCCTTTATAGCCTGGAAATGTTTCGATTCCACGTACCTTCCACGCTGTGCCCTGTTGTGGGGTTCCTCCGTTCGTCTGGACTTGTTTTTATGTCACCTTGAGGAGTTTTGTGTGTTTCGGTCAGGAGAGGTTAAGAGCTGCTTCTTACTCTGCCACCATCTTAACCCGGAACCTATGATTTTTTTTATCCAATCAAAATGAAGGGGATTTTCGATGTTCCTTGTAATAATAATTTTTTGTTATTTTTTTCAATAATAGTTGGCATTTACAACACATTTTCAATTTTGTAAAGTGTTTTACATATATCTGAATCTTACAACCATCTTTTCAGATAGGCAGTTACAGGCATCGTTATCCCGAGTTTACAAATAAGTAAGCTGAGTCCCAAAAACATTAAATGATTTGCACACAGTCATATAACTATTTTTTGTTAGAATTGTACCCAAACTTCTCTATTAGCAGCAATGCAATGACCCAGGACAGTTCTGAGGGACTTATGGTCAAGAACGCTACCCACATTCAGAGGAAGAACTACAGAAGTGGAAACAAGAAAAACAACTGCTTGAACACATGGATTGAGGTGGACATGATTGGGGATGTAAACTCCACCACACTAATGCAACTATCAACAGTTTGGAAATAGGTCTTGATCAATGACACATGTTAAAACCAGTGGAAATGTGCATCGGCCATGGGGGGGATGGAGACCTGGGGGGGGGGGTGAAGGGGAAAGTAAGAGCATGAATTATGTAACCATGTTAACTTTTCTAAAAAATAAATATTAATAAATGTTTATTAAAAAAGAATTGCACCAAGTCTTCCTGATTCTAGGTACATCCATACCACATGACCTCTAGATTTTATTTTGCTACAGTTTTGAAAGTAGTCTATAAGACAATTTATTTTCTTTTAAAACATGAGCACTATTTCAGTCACAAAAGCCTTAACAATTTGGTTCTAGAAAAACCAAATAATGAACGTCAATGCATCCATATTTTGTTTCAAAAGCGTGCCTTTTTTTTTCCCCAAAAACCTGCCTTATTGCTTGGAACCCAGTTTCTGCCTAGGCCTAAAAGGAACTGCCAAAGCTAGGGAGATTTATGTTGGTCTGTTTTTTATTTTGCTTTTTTTGTTTGTTTGTATTTAAGAATAAATGTTGTATGACTACTTTCATGACTTCTAGTCAAGTAATAGAAGCACTTGAACCTAATAACAATAACTCACTTCAATAAAGTGTTTTAGGTTTACAAAGAGCTTTCCTAACAATAATTTGTCAATATGTAAATCAGTGTTAGTTAAAAGGAAATTCCAGAATAAAAATTTTGCAAATTACTTTCCATACATTAACTTATTTGCTACCCACAAACACCTGCAGATATTAGAGATAAGAAAAATGAAATCTCAGAGAGGTTGAATGACTTGCCCAAGGTCATACAGTCAGTTAATATCAAAGAAAGAATTTGAACCCACATGTTCTGATCTTACTTTCCACCACACTATACTTCCATATAGTGCTACTTCTTTTCTGGTCTTGTGCAAGCTGAATACCCTCAGTTTCTTCATCTATAAAATGAGAGTTGAACTGCATAACCTCTAAAAGCTCTTCTGTCTTTAAATCTATGCTCCTATGATGTTAATATACCATTAAAAATATATTTGATAAAAGCCTCACATGGATTTTTAATATGATTTCATCTACCAAAGTAATTTTCCTTTCCACAAAGAAGAGAGGAGCTTTTAAAAAACCATTGATTGACATAGCTATAAAACAAGAGAATTTCTTTTGAAACAGATTCTGAAAAAAACAAACTATCTGATAAAACTGTTTTCCTCTGTGCACCAATATTCCATACTAGGAAATCAGAAAAATAAATCAAGCAATGTCTCTTTCTCCCCAAAGCATTTCAAGCACATATGAAAGTCCTGGTCATTGTCTTAACAACTGACACTAAAAATTGGCAACCACCAATATCCTCTTGGTCCTGAAGGGGAAGAAAGGAGACTGGGAAAGGCAAAATGAGCTGTTAGATGAGGTAACCATATAAGCCTTGCATGGGTTGATTCACTCTGACCAAAGGTGACCCATCTCTAGAACCACAGCTATGCCTATTAATGCCATATGCAAGGATGTTCCTATTGCAATGTCAAGTGTCTCTTTAGAGTGGATTCTGTTGTTGGTTCAATCTATTAAGTATAAGAAAAAATAATGCCCATTTTCTAACATTTGAATCCTCACAATGCCATCTTGTGGTGGCAATAAAGGGAAAAGAAAGAAACATAAAAGCTAAAAATTACTGTTCAGCTGTGCCCCTTCTGCTTTGGCTGAAGAGTGTAAAGAATTCAAGTTCCCATTTCATTTACTGTTTTATCATTATAAAATTTCTTTTATTTGATAGAATAAGGGAGATCTATGTTCACCAAACATGTTTGCAACCACCTATTGTAGAGCATAAGTTGAAAAAGACTTCCCTATCTATCAAATAATTCTTAATCTGGGATCAAAAACAGATACTAGTTTTCCTGAGTTTGGAGAAGAAAAATACATTAAATTTTTTTTTCAATAACCTCTAACTAAAATTGATCATTTCTTTCTACTATGATTATAGGCAGCCATTATAATTCTGAGAAGGGATCCAAGAAACAAAAAGAAAAAATTAAGAACACCTGCTATACAAGATGAGATCTTCTAAGGGCTCCTCTTATATATGAATGAATGACAAAGCATTACCAATGTGCAAGCAAGTTCTTGCTACATGAATAGCACTGTATATGAATAGAAGAGTATTAGTCTATGGTCTAAAGGAGCTCGTATTCTAATAGGACATTCAATACATGTCAAATAAAGTCAACAAGCATTTAATAAGTACCTACTATGTGTTAAGGATTATGTTATTATTGAAGACAGCAAGAAAAAATCCCTGTGTGACCCTGGGCAAGTCATTTAACACCCATTGCCTTGCCCTTATTGTTCCTCTGCCTTAAAACCAATACCACAATATTGATTCTAAGATAAAAAAGAAGTTATTGGGGAAGGAAATTACCCAAAAAATAACTTCAGGGTAAGGGGAAAAGGGGATCTAGTTCCAGGGGACAAAGGATGTACCCCTTCCTTCCACTGTTGGAGGGAAGTGAACCAAATTTAAAAATTTTTCTACCCTCCTGAGTTCCAAGATTGAGGAGACAGAGTGAAGACCACTGTGTCAGCTTTTTTCTAGAGGGCACAGGGAAAACAGGGAAGGAGCGGTTGGAAGAAGTTGGCAGGTGCTATATAGCTACTTTAATTGTCTCTCCAGCTGGAATCACTCTAATAAAATGGTAGAGAAGTCCCTCCTGGTTTGGGGGGGTTGAGGTAAGGTTGTGGTACATTGGCTCCAAGTGGGGTTGGGAGGATGTGTCCACAGAAGGTAGAATGGATTTGACTCATTCTGCTGGGATTTCCTGATGGACAGGGACAAGGGACACCTCTTGGAGGTAGGCAAGGATGGGCACTGACTCTTTGTTTTCAGCCTTAGGAGCTACAGACTGTCAGTGTCCAAGAAGTTATTGCCTCCTACACTGAAAATAAGATCTATTTCATGAGGACTGGGACTCAGGCAACTGGTTTGTCTTGGTTTCTCTATCTCCACCTTAAGTGTGTGTGTATGTGTGTATAAACATATACACACACAAAGATGATAAACTAAAAATAATATCAGAGGGAAGGTGCTAACATTAAAAGGACCAGGAAAGATTTCTTAGAGATGGTGAGATATTAACTGAATTTGGATGAAAGACAAGAAAGACAAGGAAGTGAGAAAGAGATAGGGAGAGAGAGAATTCCAGGCATCGGAAATAGTGAAAATATGCAGATTCAGATATTTTGTAAGGAACAGCAATGAGGCCAGTGTTATAGGACCATATTAGGGAGTAAGGTGTAAGATAGACCTTAAGATGGGGTCAGATTATAAAGGATTTTATAGTTTTCTACTGCAAGTCAGATGGAAAGGTCCCATGGTCTTTGATTATTAAAGCAAAAAAGGCATCATCTTTAATGAATTTCCATTTATAAAATAATTTTAGTTTCTGAATTTAAATCATTTGAAAATGACAAAGATTTTGGTGGCAAGAATTTTCTTATCTGTGGCCTTTAGTAGCTGTGGTTACAATCCTTGCAGAGTAGTTACCAGATCAGATCTCCATGAGAATTGCTTTCCAGGATGATTGTTCCAAGGGATGGTCTAGAAAACAAATTCATGGTAAAAGGGATGCTGCAATTTATGGGGCTTTTGGACTTAGTTATTCATTGGTAACAGGTGGTAAGCTGTTGATGTTTTCCCCTTCTCCACAGTGACTTCTCCCCTCAGAGATAGCTGTGTAGACCCAGGACTGGAAAAGGACCAGTTATTTAAAGGTGAACTACAGGGGAGCAGGGCTGCTATTTCCAAGACTCTAAGGTAGATCCTAGAATCTCTGCCTGGATCTAAGGGAATATGCTGGCGGTGGCTTGACTTTCTTGGCACATGCCATTTGCTATCTTTCCTCAAAGGGTCTTACTATTTCAGCTAGTCTGCTTGCCTGCCCAATTTGTGGCAGTTGTATAGCATTTTGTGTGGATTATTTCCTCTTCTTCCCCTGATCCCCCAAATGATGGCTGCAGTGATTGGGCTAAAAAGGACCAAAGGTCTTGAGGTAGTATAATTCAGAGTCTAGTTCATTCTACCTGGATCTTCGAGAAGGTAATTATCAAAGTCTGACCCACTTGACATAAGCCTTTCTCTCCTACACAATGCCTTATTGCTTCACTCTAGGTTAATGTCTTAAAATCCTGGAATACTACAAAGCCTCCTAAATTATATCATCATAGTTACTAGAGATTTCTTTCCCAGGTTTTACCATCTGTCTACACTGAATTTATCTTTACCTATTGGTTCATATATACTAATAGAATATAAGAAGTCAGGAACTGTTTAAGGCTTTCTTTGTATCCTCCTTGCTTAATGAAGCACCTGGCACATACTAAGCATGAAAGAAATACTTGTTGACTGAAAAAAAAATCCGAAGAATTCAACAAACCAATAAACATTTATTAAGCACCTACTATATGGCAGATACTGTAAACACTGAAAAATCCTTGCAAATGAAGACTATTATCTAGAGCAGTGATTCCCAAAGTGGGCACCACTGTCCCCTGGTGGGTGCTGCAGTGATCCAGGGGTGCGGTGATGGCCACAAGTGCATTTATCTTTCCTATTAATTGCTATTAAAATTTTTTAAAAATTAATTTCCAGGGGGCTAAGTAATATTTTTTCTGGAAAGGGGGCAGTAGGCCAAAAAATTTTGGGAACCATTGCTCTAGACTATGTAAAACAACTGAATGCATACCCATAGCTCATCCATCAATACAGAATATATTGGATAAACATTCTGAAAGAAAAATAAACTGAATAGCATAAAGGGATTAAACAATGCTCTTAATGACCCAAGTTGAGACAAAGGGTCAATCTCTAAGACAAAATTGTTCTGGTGATACTTTGTAGCTACAAGTCATGAGATATCACAGTCTCTAGAGAATTAAAATTGCAGGTGATCTCCTTCCTTTTGTAGAACTCTGACAAAACTCTTTAGAGCAGTGATGGGCAAACTTTTTAAAGAGGGGGCCAAAGGAAAGGAAATGCTCATCTGTTAGTCTGTTTCTAAGGCAACTCTTTTGAAGTTTCATTGTATTGTATCCTACTCATTATATTCGTCAGATTAGGAATAATGTCACAAGGCCAAATAGAACATTTCAGGGGGCCGCATCTGGCCTGCAGGCCATAGTTTGCCCATCACTGCTTTAGAGAATTAAATGGCATATCCTCTTTTTACTCCACTCCCTCAATATTTTCTGACTTTCTATAAAGGACATGAATAGTGACAGCAAAAATTAAAATTCACAAAAAAAGCAAATTAAAAGTATTTTTAATTTTTATTTATAATTTTGTAATAATTCTATAAGAACAAATCCATCATTGATGGCTGTTCTTGTGATTAATTACAACTAAATGCTAGGGGTGATTCTTATATGTATTTTAGGCTATCTTTATCTGTCATCAATTATCAAATATTTCTGGATCCATCTTTGTTATTTACTGAATCCTTTCAACCCTAATTCATTTTCTTTTTTGAGTGGTTTTTTTTTTGACACTTTTTTTTGGCATTGTCAAAATTCCCAACCCCGCTCCCTACCATCATCTATCCCTGCACACAAAAAAAGTATATTTAAGAGACACAAGCCAACATATAGCTTATATCTGACAAAATGTGCCTCTCATGAGAAAAAAGACTTATTTAATTATTAACCTCTAGCACTGACTGGTCAAGTTGATTTGAATTCTGATTTTCTTTTAGTATTTTACATTATCGTAGTCATAGTGTATATTTGTGTATATTTTTCTTTTGATTCTAAACATTTCACACTGTCTCAGTTCTTTCCATTCCTGTTATGTTTCAGTTGAAACCACATGCAAAAGTCCAAATAACTCTGAACAAAACATTATTTTAAAAAAACACTACACTAAAACGACCATTATAAAAGTTCATGAATCCTTCCCAGATGAAGAAGTCAAAAGTCGAGAGCTCATAGAAATAAAGTTCAGATTGATTTGATCCTCCCTCTGCTACAGGGAAGGATTTTATTGTGGAAAATATTTTGGCAAGCACCAGTGACCGTTTTAGAGATAATAGTAATATCAGTTCTTTAAAAAATAACAATAATACTGAACTTTTACATAATGCTTTAAAAATTTGCAGAGCACTTTACATTTATTATCTCATTTTATATTGGCGTTAACAAATAGGATAACATTGAAAAATTAAGGCATCATATTAGTTTACATAGTTATGCTCTAAACAGGTTGAATAGTTCAATTCAGGTTAATGTTTTGTAAAATACAGATGCGTGTGTGTGTGTGTGTGTGTGTGATATACATGCACACTTACCCCCAAAATATTTCTTTCTTCCCCCAAATTTTGTGATAAATTTTTAAAGAAGATAACAATGAAGACCACAGTAGGGAAGGCCAGAACATAGCAATTTATGCAAATCCTAGTTAAAGTAAATAAAGACATTGCCACAACTACAGGAAAGTGTGTTTGAATGATGAGTATGATTTTATTTTTTAGAAGTAACAAAGTCTCAAAGCTGCCAAACCATAGAAAACTTCAAAATACAAATGCTAAATATTTAATTTAGTTTGAAACTGGGGCAATGATTTATGTTTTAAGCGAATCATTCGGTTTCTATTTTATTTCAAAGAATGAATTCGGCTACCTTGAATTGATAAGGTCAGAAAAATGACTATATAAACTAGATCTTATTACTGTGACTTCTCCCTATCTATTTATCTTTGGAATGATGTCTGTTTGCTATAACACCTGAAATGAGTGTTTTTTTTCTTCCTATGATACAACTGTCAGTACTAGAGACAATATAACTTCAGAAGAGCATATTGTATACTAATGTCTCATGCATCAGCAAAATTGCCAACTAAATTCAGATCCTAGAATTTTTTTATTGTTGGTGATGATGTATGAAGTAAAAAACAACACAGCTTGATTGCCTAAACAACACTTGAGTCTCTGCACAGTTGGGAAAAAGAAAAAAAAACATTGATTTAAAAGGGAATTTGATAAGAAAAGTCACTGAAAGTTAATAAATATGATACACCAAGTAGCCTGAGAGGATCTCACCTTTTTTTTCCCTTTGAATAATTCTTGAAGTGGGACTGTTGGACCAATTTCTTAGATGACAGTATGTTTCCCTCCAGGGTCATCTTGCTATCTTTGTGACAATGGAACAGAATAAAAGATACACTGGCTACATTTGCCACCTCTTCCTTTCACAAAGAATTCTAGGCTCACAGAATGAGCAGCACTGGGATGTTAAGAAACACAGAGTCACAACCTGAACAGCAAGTTCTGATCGGAGAGCGTATGAAGTATGAAAGCATTTGCAGTGTTCAGATGCTGAGAAGACTGTGCCCTACTATGATTCATGCCAGTTCTAATTATCCAAAAACCTAATAGACCATTGACTCTTCCTGACTTCCTTTACATGGGAAAAATAGCAGTTCCTCTCTTTGCCCTATTCCTTTTTACAAGTATTGGGAAATTTTTACAGAGACAAGAAAAGATCCGAAAAAGAAAATTGTTTAAAAGAGATGGAAATGATTCCCTTATTGGAAATTTGCCCATTTTCATAATATTCTATATACAATACGCTACAGTGATCACATGCTGATAACTTTAAACAGTAGAAGTACAGAGTGAAGTATCTAAAAGAAAGAGCATTTCATGAGACAGTGGTGGTCAAAATTTAATTGTAATGATTGCTATATTTTAATATTTCATTCCCCCTCCTAGAAGAGGACTCAAAGAATCAATATTATTTCAAAGTGGAAAATTTCTGAATGCACAGTAAAATGTAGGAACTATTTTTTAATTCTCTTTATATTATTACTAATGAAAAACCCAGGTTTTGGCACATGTTTAACCAACATGTTGACTACCTGACTGAAATCAGCTCCATTGCGAGCAGCTCAGTAATTTCCAGATCTTGCAACCTAAAAAACCAACTAACCCTATGACAAACCCAGAACAGTTTCAGTAGGCATCATTTTATGACTCACTCAAATACTATTAATTGTACTCAAAGTACATTCAAACCTCTCGACTGGGTTATTTCCTATGTGGCAAGCCAGAGGAGGCAATACCAAATGCTTTTCATGAGATGCGTCAGCATGATGATAACCATCATAACTCCTTTAGCTCCTCTCCTAATTACTCTGATTTCCTTGTCCAAAACACCTCTTCCTAGAAGGAAGAAATCAGAGACAAGGCCTTATGGTGCTTCCTTAAAATTATATTTTACTTTTTTTCACTTACTTTGTTTTTTAAGGGAGAACTTGGAATTGCTAGATTTCGTGACTTGATTACTAAACAGGGGATTAGACTTCGCTGGGACCAGAAACAGAGAACTTTTTGCTCTCTAAAATAAGTTGGCTCTAATGTTATGGCATCCCAACCCTATATGTACCTTTTTTATAGATACTTGTAGGACCCTCTATTTCAATGCTCCCCTATATGTGTGGTCTTCTTCTGCTATGTAACAGTTAAAAGAGCCCCAGTAACTGATGTTTGATAGATGGGAGATAGAGAAAGCCTATATGGTGAGTCTCTCTTCCATCACTCCCCTGGGGTCAAATATACACTGGGAGACTTTAAGGGAGTGTCACCCCGAAACTGGGTGACCTGGATGGTCATGCCACCCCACAGGAGCTGAGGGCAAGGTTTCCCTATAAGAGGAGGCATGTGGTACCCCAATCCAATCCTGAATAAGGACAGGGTTCACACAAACTTCCCCCCAATCAGTTAAATTCACAGCAGGTGGTCCAGCTTCAAGATGGAGGCAGCCAGACCAAGCTGTGGTTCCCCTCCCCCTCTCAGGCACTCTGGAACACTATCTGAATGTTGAATAGCTTTTTATTATTCACAAATAAGGGACTGGGGAAAAGAGTGAAGGGCAGAGGTATTTTGGAGTGCCCTCTTTGCTCTTCCTATGGGGTCCATCACTTCAGTGGAAACCTTAGTGGTTCCCACTCCTAAGATTCTCCCCTCACCCCTTCTCCTTCTCCTTCTGTTTCTATTTCTATTTTTCTGTTTCTATGCTTTTCTATAATTGTCAGTTTTGACTGAAAAGGGTCTCTCAGAAAGGTTGGGTAATGGGTGAAGGAGACTAAGAGATCGCTCCCAAAATGGAGTCCAAAAACTTAGCTTACTCTATGATTGAAGTCTTGATGGGTGAGATGTGATGGAATGGCTTTGACCAGGGAATCAAGGTTTCAATTTTGGAAAGAAAGATCCTCAGACTGGATCCAAGCTAGGATATCCACCTCCTCCCTCTTCCAAGTCCTCCACCGTAAGACCTCTTCCTTGTTGATTACCTGACTGAAATCAACCCCATTTTGAGCAGCTAAGTAATTTCCAGATCTTGCAACCTAAAACACCAACTAACCCTATGACAAACCAGAGCAAAGGATGATGACCTCCTCCTCCCTCCCTCTCTTTTCTCTTCCCTCCTCCCTCCTCCTTTCAATTCCCAGAATCCTCTCTGGTCTCAACTGTCAGCAACTGCCTTCTCTGGCTCCTTTGGTCCCATCCCCCTTGCACAAATCCCATCCTTACAGCTAGACTATAAGCTCTTTGAAGGCATGGACTACCTTCCTCAGAAAACTAGGTGGCTCAGTAGATAAAGTATCAGACATGAATTCAGGAAAACTCATTTTTCTGAGTTTAAATACAACTTTATACACTAAGTATAAAGTCATTTATACTTAGGCAAGTCATTTAACCATGTTAGCTTCAGTTTCCTCATCTGTAAAATGAGCTAGAAAAGGAAATAACAAACCACTACAATATCTTTACCAGGAAAAACTGAAATAGGGCCAGGAAAAAATGAAGAGTCAAATATGATTGAAAAACAAAAATATTACTTTATTTGCTTTTATTTGTATCCATATTGCCTACAACCAGTCCCAGTACTTTGTAAGGTTTCAGGTACCAGTGTCTGGTACATATGAAAACATTAGCAAATATTTTCATTCATTTATTCACTTCTTCCCCATCATTTTGGTTGGCTTTTACAGCCAGAGTCATTATTATTTTTATTGCTATTCCTTTCTTTTCTAACTAAAGTTTACCAAAAATAGGGTAGATAAGTGCAAAAGTGAACAAAATCTCTAACATAAATGGTATGTGTTTGTGTGTGTGTCTAAGAGAGAGAAATGGACAGACAGAGAGGGGAGGGGATACAGGGAGGGAGATGGAGGTGGAAAGAAAGAGAGCCTCAGCAACAGGAAGACATGGGTTCAAGTCCTACTTCTCTCACATATTAGCAATGCAACCCTAAGCAAATCACTTAATCTCTCTCTAAGACTATATGTTGCGAAAGCTCTTCTGCATTAGAAGAGAGAATTTCCTCAGAAAAATCTTTCCACCCAATGAAATATATAATCCTGACAAAATAAAGTGGGGTTTGCAAAAAGAAGAGCCATGGGGGCAGCTGGGTAGCTAAGTGGATTGAGAGCCAGGCCTAGAGACGGGAGGTCCTAGGTTCAAATCTGACCTCAGACACTTCCCAGCTATGTGACCCTGGGCAAGTCACTTGACCCCCATTGCCTACCCTTACCACTCTTCCACCTATAAGTCAATGCACAGAAGTTAAGGGTTAAAAAAAAAGAGCCATGGTTTTAGATCAATTACAAGAGAGGCTCAGAAAAATAATGGTCTGAAATCACTAAAATAATTGCTGTTATTCTTCAATAGAGAGAAGAGCCCCAATTGCCTTTTTTTTCAACCCTTACCTTCTATCTCAGAATCAATATTAAGAATTGGTTCCAAGGCAGAGCAGTGGTAAGGGCTAAGCAGTTGAGGTTAAGTGATTTGCTGTCTCCAAGCCTGGCTCTCAATCTACTGAGCCACCTAGCTGCCCCCCTAACCTTACTACCTTCCAAAGTAGTACATTCTACTTTTGGTGTCTGCTAATTTTTTAGATATTTTTAAGCCAAAATCTTCTATTCTGCAACTTCTTCTGATTCACCAAGGTTAATGAGAATAAGTCTCTTCCTTTTTCCAAATTATAGCCCTTGACAACAGTGTCCATGTCCACTTAAGTCTTCACTTTCTGACATTAAATATATCCAATTCTTTCAGTGACTCTTCTTTTATCATGATCTTCATTTCCCTCATCATTCTGGTAAACTACCTCTAAATGCACTCCAGTTCACCATCATCCTTAAAATGTCCTGTCCTATGCTATACACAATAGTCAACATCCAAATGTGGTCTATCAATTTTTTTATTCAGAAATTTTTTTTCAAGTTCACTGTGATTTATTCCTTGTAAAGAATTCCTAGCGAGAAAGTTACTCTCCAATATAAATGCCTTCCTTTTTTGTTCACTAACTGTCTTGGAAAACTACTTGGGATACTGAAAGATTAACTCACTAGCTCTGAACCGTACAGCCAGTATGTTGCAAAAGTAATATGGGACTTAAATACAGATGATACTGACTCTGAAGACTGCTCGCTCTATATCCACTAGACTGTATTAAATCGTGTTCAGGACACTATACCTAATCTAATGACAGACATTTCAATTCAACTCAATAATACTTTAATGTACCTATTTGTCATTTTCCCTACTGATGGAGACAAAAACATAAAATCAAAAAGTCTCTGCCTTTAAATAATATAAAACTATTTGAGTTATACAACATGCAGAGAGGAGAAAAATACTTGCAACGTAATTCACTTACATTACTTTGCATGTATTTTTCAAGCTAGTAACTGAGGGAAGGAAGGTGAAGAAAGGCTTCCCAGAGTAGCTGGAACTTGAACTAAAGGTTGCATTATGTTTTTTGTCTGGTATGTCACACTATTGATTCATAATAGGCTTGTTATTCTCTAAATGCCCAGACAACATTTACGTGAATTCTCACTCCATTTTTGGGTACAATTTTCAATTCTGTACTTGTGTAGTCTATATATCAACATGTATTTCATCTATTATGTATAGAAATATATAAACAAATATAATTTCAGTGAAATTTTAATCTATCTAAACCAAGGCTAGAGTTTCTGTTTGTAATTGTAGTAAATGTAGCAAAGGTTTGGCTATTTTTTCCATCTTCATCTCTTCCTAAAATAATATGTATTTGATTTAGCAAAACTTTGGTTCAACTTATAAGAATTTTTGCCTCAGATTTCCACTTTTTCCCTCAAAATTTGAAATTAAATATTTTACTTTTTACTTTTTTTACTTTTACAACATAGTCATTTGCAGATACAAAATACAATACCACTCACATATAACATTTTTCTCTTATAACAATGAAAAAAAATTTAGCAAAATGACTGACCCTTTAACTAAAACTGCTCCTCTTGATGGTATAGGAAAATAAGTCCACAGGAAAGTAAATCCAGGAAAAGTTAAATCAAAGTGCTTGTCTCAGACTGGGATGTCCACCAAGCCAGTTAGACCTTCTTGTTAACTTGATCTTTCACTGGCAGGTCTTCCTTCTCTGTGATAAATCCACACTCCTTGGGCTCTCTACTGGGACAGGTAAAAGCAGCCACTCCCTGTCTCAGTCCTGACCAGAGTCCTCAAGGAAAACAGTTTCCTTCCCTTCATTCCATGGTTGGAACTCTCAGATCTTTAGAGACAGCCTGGGTGTTATTCTACATTAAATATATAACTTCCCAATTTCCTCATAACAGTATACAATATACATAGCAAGCTTATATTTGATAAACCCCCAAATTCAAGCTTTGGGGACAAGAAATTACCATTTGAAAAAAATGGCTGGGAAAACTGGAAGACAGTATGGCAGTAACTAGGTCTCATACCCTACCAAGATAAAGTCAAAATGAGTATGTGATTTAAACATTAATACCAAAAGCAAATTAGGGGAGCATGGAATAGTTTACCTGTCAGATTTATGAATATGGCAACAATTTATAACCAAACAAGAGATAAATAACATTATGAGATATAAAGTGGGTCATTTTTATTATATTAAATTTAAAAGAGGGTGTACAAGCAAAACCAATACAACCAAGATTAGAAGGGAAACAAGCTGGGAGAAACATCTTATGGCAAATTTCTCTGATATAGCCCTCATTTCTTAAACATATAGAAAAATGAGTCAAATTTATAAGAATACAAGTTAACAAATTAACAATTTATAAGAATACAAATTAACAAATTAACAATCAATTAACAAAGGATATAAAATAGATGAAGAAATCAAAGCTATCTATAGTCATAAAAATGTTCTAAATTACTATTGATTAGTGAAATACAAATTAAGACAATTCTTAGGTACCACCTCACACCTATAAGATTAGTTAATATGACAGTAAAAGAAAGTAATAAATGTTGGAGGGGATGTAGCAAAATTGGGGCATTAATGCATTGTTGGTGGAGTTATGAACTGATTCAACCATTTTGGAGGGAAATTTGGAACTATTCATTAAAGGACTATAAAATTGTACATACCCTATGATCTGATATCACTTCCAGATCTGTATCCCAAAGAGATTTTTTTCAAAGAGAAAAGGACTTAATTATACAAAAATATTTATAACAGTTCTTTTCCTCGTGGCAAAGAATTAAAAATTGAGGGAAAACCCATCAATTGGGGAATGACTGAACAAATCATGATATCTAATGGAAATGGAATATTATTGGGCCATAAGAAATGATGAGCAGGATGACTTCAGAAAAACTTGAAAAGACATGAACTGAGGCACAGTGAAGTGAGCTAAACCAGAACATTATACATAGTAACAGCAATATTGTATTATAATCAACTGTGAAAGACTTTGCTGTTTTCAGAAATACAATGATCCAAGATGATTCTGATGCTATCCTCCTCCACAGAAAGAAGAGATGGCATCTAACAGCAGATCAAAGCAAACTATTTTTCATTTTATTTTATTTGTGTGTATTTTATTTTGGTATTTGGGTTTTATATGAGTATTCTCTCACAAGATGACCAATATGGAAATAAGTTTTGCATGACAATACATGTATAACCTAGATCAAATTAGAGAAGGGTAAGGGAAGTGAGAGAAGAAGACAATTTGGAACTCATAATTTTGCAAAACATGTTTAAAATTGTTATTACATGTAATTGGGGAAAATAAGATATTAAATTACAAAAAGAAATTATGTATGTGATGAATATAAAGAAACATGGAAAGATCTATATCGGGTCGGCAACGTATGGCTCTCAAGCCAAATATGGCTCTTTTGAGGGCCAGATATGGCTCTTTCTGCAGGAGCCATAAAGTCAACTTTTTTTCAGGTGCTGTTATAGGAGTGCGCACTGTTACAGGAACATACACTGTGAGCACTATACAGCTCTCACGAAATTAAATTTTTAAAAATGTGGCATTTATGCCTCTCACAGCCGACCCCTGTTCTATATGAATAAATGCAGTCAACAAAGCCAAGAAAACAATATACATGGTGACCACACTATGGTAAATGGAAAGAACTATATGACAAAAAATCAGAAGTAAAAATGTGACAAACTTATAAAGATCAAGCAGGACTCGAATGAAGAAAGATATAAAAGTATCCCTAATCTATCCCTTCATGGTAGTGAGAGGTCTAAGTGTGTCACTCATTGCACTTCATTTCAGATTTTTACAAAATATCATTCGATTTCCCTGATTTTTTTTCCTTTCTAAAAATAATTTGCCATATGGAATAAATCTTTGGAAGAGGATTATAATTATGTTATAAATATAGTGACATAAGAAATAGAAAATTTTGATAAATACTTTAAAAAACAATTTAATAGACTCTAGAAAAATGTTATGACAGATGTGAGCAAATGATTCATATTGTTTACCCTCCTATCCAGAGGCTATCCATGTGGCACAATGAATAGAGTGCAATAGCTGAAGTCAGGAAGACTCATCTTCCTGAGTTAAAATCTAGCCTTAGGTACCTACTACTGTTATAGACATACAGGGGTATAAAAATATAGTGATGGTGATTATGTGTATCTATCTATGACCTCCTCAGCTGCAATTGGTTGGAGGAACACCTACTCCTATCACCCTGACTGCTGCTGTAAGTTATCCCCTTCTCTCTAACAGCTACCCAAGTAAGGACCTTTGAGAGTTTAGATAAATGGGTAACCTTTCCAGCCCCAACCTGGGGTTGGATAAATTGATATTGGGCTATTGATCTGCCTTGGATAACGTTCAGGATCTGACTGTGTTTGACTCCCTTCCCAAAGGCCGTGATATAAACCACTTAGAAAGGTACTTATTGAACACTCTTTATCTATACTCAGGGAAAGGATAACAAGGTCAAGGATTGGGAATTGGAAACCCTATTGATCTATTATCTATTAGACTAATTAACAATCAGGACTGGAGGCTATTAATCTGGAGGAGGCTGGAGATTTCACTTTCTCCCTCTATCTCTGGCCAAACCTCTCCACAGCCAAGCCAGAGAATAGGGAAGGCTATTGCTGCAGATGTATTGATGGTCTTTATTCTCTCAGCTCTCTCACTACTAGTGTTGATGATTCACTAGCTCTCACAGACTATCAGGAAATAGATTTAGGCTTATTCCTACCCTCTACTTCTTAAACCACCCTTTCCATCCTTCAAACCACCCTTCAGCCACCCACTCCCAGATTGAACCATAGAGGTTGGCAGAGATCTGTGATCTCCAGTTCTCAGCCTCTGAGTCCAGAGACCTCTCAGCCCAGAGACTTCCCTCCAAAGTGGCTGTGAGGTGTATATATAGGGCGGGGCCAAACAATGTTTGCCCCTGGCTCACGGCACCTGGGAACATTCCAAGTATCTCAACTGCCATCCCTGTCAGTCAAGGTGATATCCATCTCTTTCCAGATTATTGAATATAACACTACCTATAAATCACTTAACCTTGTTTGCCTTAGTTTCCTCATTTATTAGAGAAGGAAATGAAAAATGGTTCCAATATCTTTGTAAAGAAAATCCCAAATTGGGTCACAAAGAATCAAACAAGTCTGAAAATGAATAAATACAAAAATTGTTTACCTCATGAAGAAATGAAGCTCATTACCATTCGTGTGAAGAGAGGCTGGAGCTGTGGCATGAACATTTATTCCACATCCATCTTGAGTTTGAAACTAGAATTTTATAAGTTCTTCTCTAGAAAGATCTTTGGGTGCTTCTACAAAAGCAAACACTGCAGATAGGATGGCAAAAGTAAAAATGATAGATAAGGTAGAGGAAAGAGACAGAATGTATGATGGAGGCAATGGTTCAGGTCTGAACATCTTGACTACAATGACTAATAACTGCTTAGAAGCTGAAAGTTGACATTATTACTTTTGTTTTTCGCCATAGTATATTTTAAAATGTATTCAATCTATATGTTTGTATAGTTCTTTGGAGCATGTAGAGAAGAGAAAATGAAAGATAGAATCCAGTAGAATGGGTTTGAAAATGAATAAAGCAAAGTATGAATTGCAATAGGAATAGGCTTAATGATTCTTAACTTTTTCATATTATAGATCTCTTTGGCAATCTAGTGAGACCTTTAGGTCCCTTCTTATAAGAATAACCTCAAATGGATAAAATAAAATAGCCAAAAAAATGACAAAGTAAGTGAATTACTTTGAAATACAATTATCTTTTTTTTAATATTCATAAACCTCACTTTAGGAAACGGAATCAAGAGAGAAATGAGGGAGTGAATAACTATATATGTTGAAAGTGGCTGAGCTAGGGACAGGAGATCACTAGCCCCTATTCACGAATGTGCATCCTAGGCTGATACTCATGCTTAGAGTGTCAGATGGAGGATTTCACTGATATGGAACTCCAAAGTCTTAGTATTGCCACACCCCTAAGAAGTCCTGGCCCTATCCTATACAGACAAGGAAACAAACCTTAAAGGCAGAAAGTGACTTGCCCTAGGACAGGTGGTAAGATGAGATTCCAAATTTAGAATTCTGATTCCTAGCCCAGGACCCATGCACCATTCCACAAATAAGAGCTGAAACTTCAACTCAGGGCTTTATACTTCATGTTCAGGGCATTTTCCAATTCATCTGTGTAGCTACTCAAATGCAAAGGAGAGAGTCACCTTGAACACTTTCTTTTTTCCTCTCTTATGCAAATCCAGACTTGTCATTCAGGATCACTTCTTTCTTCGTTGTATTGAATTTATAATCTATCCTTTCCCTTCTATTGTTGCAGCTAAAATTCTCCATCTTTTTTATTCCTTTCTTGCCTCAATTATTGCCACTTTCTTTTCACTGCTCTATTCAATCAGTTTATTCAGACAGCAATTTCAGAATGATCTTTCTTTCTCATATAACCATAGAAAGTAAAGTCAAGAAGGCGTGAAATTTTTGCCTCAATCATTTTTTAAAAGTAAGTTTCAAAGGAATATTCTTTTTTTTTACTAAAAAGGAATAGGGTTTTTAATAACTATATTTCTCAAAATATAAAAACCTTACCATTACACAAAAAAAAATACTTTTCTTGAAGAAATTCCAGAATAGAGAAATTCAAAAGAGCACCTAAACATACATCAGTATAAAATTTTTTCTCTTCTTGAGAATTACCAGTCATGCCTATTTCATAGCAGCACTTTTAATTACTTATTACTCTTGCCACATCAACATTAGGAAGGTAGATGGTAGACTGGGTTATTATTTTAAAAGATAATAATTAGAAGGAAAATGGGAAGACATTCATATTAGGATCACTTGCATAGCTAGAACGATGTCAAATATATTCTTTAAGATTTCAGTTTAACATATTTTTGCTATGAGTTTCTTTTGTATAACTGATGATGGTTGCCACAACATTGTTTTCCTCTGGAAATAATTTAGATAAAATATTTTAAAGACGACAAAATAAATCATATTGCCAATTTTAACCTAGAAAATTTAGAATCAGCAAAACCTCTGTTTGAGTCCTGCCTGTGATACATACAACCTATGTGATGTAATGCCTAAGCAACATTTTAAGATTACTGTTACAGATGAGTTTTTGATCAATATAATCAGCAATGGGAAAGGTTGAGAAGTTTTTCTACCAGAAGTCCCTCTTTCTGATGAAAGCATAGGTCTAGAGATAAAGATAAACAGACAGACAGACAGACAGACAGATAGATAGATAGATAGATAGATAGATAGATAGATAGATAGATAGATAGATAGATAGATAGATAGAAGAGGAAAATAGTGGTAGAGATATATACACATGTAAGTATGGAATGTGCTAGTAAATGATAAATAATTCACTCTCAAAAATATACATAATAATACACTTTTAGTTTTAATCTACATTGTAAATATTTCCTCCATCACTTTTTTAACTCCTGATAGCATTTGCTGATGCCAAAGTTGTAAATGCTAACATTGGAAATTTAACGATTAGCAGTCAAGAGATGGTTTGAGCTCACTCCAGCATACCTTTGTAGAATGTTTGTATAAAATACTAAATATTATAATCCCACATACACATATATATCTACATACACATATATACGCATACATACTTCCTAAGAAATAAACAGATGAAATTGACATCAAGAAAACTAGAAGTATGATTTAATCTGTTTTTCCAAATTGGTTTACTTTAAAGAAAAGAGACTTTATGATGCAATTTGCATATGTAAAATTTTATGCAAATAAATTGATAAAATACATCATATTGTATCTGTTGATGTAAAAAAGCCTTCTGTGCAGGTATTTAAATTGAATGAAAGTAGACCCAGCATATCTTTTGAATACTAGTCTTATAAGTCAGCTTAAGCATCACCTCCAATTTTGCTTCTTGCCTTTCTACTAGGAAATGCAAGCATCGATTGTATGTATTTATTATCAGTCATGAGAGTACTTTGTCTTTTGCATCCTCCCATTTAATTTTTAACTTAGTTCACTACATATGTGGTCCTTTTCAAATATTCATTTCATCTCCTATTCTCATCTCTATTTGTAAATTTTTTCACGTATTGAAATACAAAGGAAAAGTTCTCAACAACAAAATAAAATATGTGCCAACTTATCTAACTTGTTTTTCATCTCCTCCATCCACCTGGTTTTGCTGCTACCTGATCATTTTATCATTCTTAGCACTTCTCACTTTTCTTCACTTAAAAGTTTTTAATGTTATAAATTTTTCCATTTATTTCATTATTTTTGTTTATATCATCTCCTTTTCTAGATGTTTTATTCATTTCTGTCTTTCAATCTTGTTATACTTTGATACGACCCTTTCTTTCCATTTCCATCCAATATCTTAGCAATTTCCACAAAGTTCAGTTCCAATTGCTTATCAGAATATTGAGTTATCCTGGTTCTTGAAGTCTTTGCTAGCAAAGTACAAGGTCTAGCAGTTTTTGCCATGCTAAAATATTTAAAAACATCTTATATTTGTTTGTTTGAATTTGTAGGGTTTTTAAAAAAAATAATAGAATCTATTTAGAAGTGTCTCAGTCTCTCCCTCCCCTCCCTACCTCATACAAGGCATCATTCAGAAGTATACAAATATTATGTCCTTTATGTTTCCATTTTTCAGTTCATTCTTTGGAGTTAAAATTCATAAATTATTCCTCACATATTAAATCTGTAGCTCCGTCATGATATTCTCTTGATTTTATTCATTTTGCTGTTCATTATCCCATGAAGTTCTTTCCAAGTTTTTTTTTATTTTATTTTACCCTGCTTATCATTTCTTATGGCACAAGATTTGTAAAAAATAAAGACCCAGAAGGCAGAGCCAAGATGTCAGGGTAGTAGCAGAATCTTGGAGCTGTTCCCTTCCAACCAATCATTACCAAGCATCTCAAAAGGACAGAAATCAAAACCAAGGGTGAAACTGCACTAGTCAAAGCACAAGCTGACTATCCCTCCTCACAACCACCTACCACACTAGAATTAAAGTCAGGGCCAGAGAAATCTCCAAATTCTTGGGGACTGGCTGAAAGCACCACAGACTTAACCCTGAGGGTTGTACCAGGCCTTGACAGTGAAACTCAAGCCTAAATAACATGGAGCTTGGTCCTTTCAAAGGGGACAGTAACACAATGGCAATAGCAGAGGTAGCAAGATCAGGGAAGATAGCCTCAGGGTATAACAACAGAGTGTTCTACACCGAAGACCCGCCCTTGAAAATCCAAAGTCACAGCCAGTGAGGTAGATAGCCCACTACACGAAAAACATCATAGATCTACCTGCCCTCACTCAGGCCTCTGACAGTGAAGGGAAGATAGTACCAAATCAAAACCAGGTGATACAAAAATTAAGAAAGGAATGACCACCAACATGCAGGAATCCCAATCTTCCAGCAGCAAAAGCAAAAAAAAGATCTTGACCCTGGAAAATTTCTATGGAGTAAAAGAGCAAAATACAGAAGTAACAGGAGAGATTGAGAAACAAGCAAACACATCCACACTCACCCAAAAGTATGGAAATTGGTCATAAGTTCTGGAGGAACTAAGAAAGGAGTTCAAGGGAGCAGCTGGGTAGCTCAGTGGAGTGAGAGTCAGGCCTAGAGACAGGAGGTCCTAGGTTCAAACCCGGTCTCAGCCACTTCCAGCTGTGTGACCCTGGGCAAGTCACTTGACCCCCATTGCCCACCCTTACCACTCTTCCACCTATGAGAAAAAATACACCGAAGTACAAGGGTTTAAAAAAAACAACAACAACAAGAAAGGAGTTCAAGAAGAAAAGTGAGAAAAAGAAATGAAAGTTATACAAAAAGAAAATTACAGCTTAAAAACGCAAAATTGTCCAAATAGAAAAAGAGGCACAGAAATCAAATGAAGTAATAAGCAAATTGGAGACCAGAATTGGCCTGCTGGAAGCCACAAAAAGCAGGAAAGACCAAACCAAAAAGGAAAACCAAAAGATCATAGCTGAAAATGAGTCTTTAAAGACTAGAACTGGGCAAGTAGAAACTAATTATCTCACGAAACAGCAAGAAATAATAAAGCAAAATCAAAAGAATGAAAAGATAGAAAGAAACATGAACTATCACATTGGAAAGGTTACAGACCTGGAAAATAGATCCTGGAGAAACAATTTGGGAATTATTGGACTATCTGAAAGCCTAGAACAACAACAACAAAAACCTATGTCATCATATTACAAGAAATTATTAAAGAAAAAACTGCCCTGATATTTTTGAAGAGAGAAAAATAGACATTGAAAGAATCCACAGATCATCCCCTACAACAGAGCCCCAAAAGACAACTGCCATAAATATTATAACCAAATTCAAGAGCTTTCAGGTCAAGGAGAAAATACTGCAAGCAGCCAGAAAGAAATAATTCAGATATCACGGAGTGCCAGTCAGGATTACACAGGATCTGGCAGCTTCCACACTAAAAATTAAGACCCAGAAACATATTATGTCTGATAGCTGAATAGAGGCCAGTTAAATTAACCAGGAGGTTAGCCACTATATGTTAATTGTTTTTTTTTTATTATTACTAATCCCCCAAACAAAGAAGAAATAGATATTTTTTAAGTTCTATTTCTTCAGTGAAGAGGAATGAGTGGTGGAAAGAGGAGCAGAGGATGCTAAGAATTACAATATTTTTTAATATTTATAATATGACTTCCCATATATGTGACATAATTTTACTTCAATATCAATTAGATTTGTCCTTCTTGTCCCTAGAAAGCAGAACTGAGAGCAATAAGTGAAAGTTGCAAAGAGGGAGCTTTAAGGTTGGGGTAGGGAAAAATTTCTTTTGATAAGAGTATACAAAAGTGCTATTAGATTGCCAATAAGTATCTTTAAGCAAATCCTAGATAATCACTGATCAGGTATGTTACATAAGGCATGGGTTGGACTAACTGATCACTGAGTTTCTTTCCAATGCTAAAATATTGTGATTCTTATGAATTATTACATGAAATATGTTCTTGACATTTCCAAAATAAGTTGAACAAGTAAATAAGTGCAATTTGCCATAAAATGAAAGCGCGGTACACTTTTTTTCCTTGGAGGCAGATGAAAGAATTAAAAGGATTGGATTTTATTCTCTGTCCAAAGGTAATAAGGAATGTGATTGCAAGGAACAGGGTTGTCTCATAATATCAATATAATTGCAGCTCATTCATTATTATCATTTGCTAAAGATGAAGAGGCAAATGAATTCCATGAAAAATTGCATAAAACTACAAATTTAAAAACAAACATATATTTCAATATTCAGAGATTTCAATGAAAAGGTGTATATGGAGAGGTTGGTGGTGGGAAAAAAGATGTTGGGAAATATTATGCAATAACAAAAAAATGAGGGTAGGCTGATTTAAAATATAGATTCATTTCAAAATAGTTTACAATAGAGAATTATAGAAAATTGTGGAGAGATAAAACACAGCAGTTAAGAGAGAAACTAGTTTACAGAAAGCTCTGAGAAACAAAGCACACATTTAGACTCTATTATAATAGCCCTTTTTTACCGAATAGCAGTAAAAATGACCCTGTAGGAAACAAAGCTGGAAGAGAAGTTATATTAGACTATCAAGCACATATATTATAGAAGAAGTCCTTCCTGGAGGTAATAGATTTGTAAGAACATTGAGGAATTGATTTTAAGAGATTTTAAAGATGAGAGAAAATGAAACAGATGAAAGAAATCACAAAATGTATTATTTCTCCATCCACAAAAAAGTAAGAGAAAATAGCAATAATTGCCAAACCACATCTAAAAAAAACTTTATGAAAATAATCTAAACATTCTATTTGAAGAGTAAAATTGTCCCCTTAAAACTGTTCCACAAAGAATGCATTTTTCATAAATATCCTTAAATCATACAAGATTCCTTCAAATACATAACAAAGATAATCTTAACTAATAACTCAATCAAGCAAGGAACTAAATAGGAGGTATAAAAGCTGGTTTGAAATTTAACATTAAAAAAAATAAGATCATGGCATCTGATCTCATCTCTTCCTGCCAAATAGAGAGAAAGAAAGTAGTGTCAGATTTTATGTTCCTGGGTTCAGAATTAATGTAGATGATTACTATTGCCACAAAATTAAAAGATGCTTGCTCATTGAAAAAAAATAAGGAAATCTAGATAGCATACTATGAAAGAGAGATATCACCTTGCTATCAAAGGTCTGCATAGTAAAAGCTATAGTTTTTCCAGTAGCAATATATGGATATGTGAGTTGGACTATGGTGCTAGAAAAGACTTTTGAGAATCCCTTCAAAGGCAAAGAGATCAAGTCAGTCAATACTTAAAGAAATTAATTCAGACTATTCACTGGAAAGTCAAATATTGAAGTTGAAGTTTAAATATTTTTATTACATAATGAGAATATAGGACTCATCGGGAAAGACCCAGTTATTAGGAAAGAGTGGAGGCAATAAGAGAAGGGGACAACAGAGGATAAGATAGTGTCATGAAAGCAATGAACATGAACCCAGACAAATTTTTTAAGCCCTTGTCTTCTGTCTTAGAATCAATACTTTGTATTGGCTCCAAAGCAGAAGAATGGTAAGGACTAGGCAATGGGGGTTAAGTGACTTGCTCAGGGCCACAAAGTTAAATGAGGTTACATTTGAAAACAGGACCTCCCATCACTAGGGAGGCTCTCAATCCACTGAACCATCTACCTGCCCCTTATCTTGGACAAGTTTCAAGAGATAATGGACTGATACCTATATTATAGGTCTGCATTCTAAAAAAAATAAAAGTTAGGGGGAAATGACCTACTTGCACAAAGATATTTATAATAGTTCTTTTTGTGATGGTAAGCTGGATCACTCAGTGGATTGAGAGCCAGGCTTAGAGACAAGAGGTCCTTGATTCAAATCTGACCTCAGATACTCCTTAGCTGTGTGATCATGGGCAAGTAACTTAACCCCCAATGCTTAGCCCTTACCACTCTGCCTTCGAATCAATACACAATATTGATTCTAAGGCAGACAGTAAGAATTTTTTTCAAAGAGTTGGAAATTGAAGGGATATCCACCAATAAGAGGATGACTGAACAAGTTGTGGTATATGATGGTGATGAAATGCAACTGTGCTACAAGAAATGATGAACAAGATGATCATAAAAAAATTGAAAGTCTTATATGAAGTGATGATATAAAGAAAAGTGAAAAGAACAAGGAAAATAATATAAACAGCAACAGCTATAATGTATGATCATCCGCTGAGAATAACTTAACTGTTATCAGCAATGAATATAAGATTCCAAGACAACTCCAAGAGGCTCATGATGAAAAAAGCTTTCCAAAAACACAGTAGGAACTGAGGAGTCTGAATGCAGATTGAAGCATACCTTTTCCCCCTTTATCTTCTTCATTGGTGTTTTCCTTGAATAAATATTATGTGCCTTCTTTCACAACCTGACAAACATGGAAATATGTACTTCATTAAAACACATGCTTAACCTATATTATATTGTGATCTTTGGAAGAGAGGAATACAAGGAGAGAGAGCGCAAACATGTATTGCAAAATGTCAGGAAATGATTATTAAAAATTGTATTGGCATGAACAAAATAAAATAAATAGCAAGGAAAATAACAAAAAAAAGAAATAATGGAAGACAAGGTTGAGCAAATGACAACAACCAAAGTTACATATATGTTTAAGGCTAGATTTGAACCCAGGTCTTTTGCCTCAGAATCAGTATTGTCACCATTATAAAGATTCATTACAAAAATAAATGGAAGAGGAATTCCTTAGAGACAGTGGAGTGTTCTGGATAATCCTATTTGTAGATGACAGTATTAATTGCATTCAACCTTTAAATATTGGAGGAATTTAGCCTCTCTATTCACCTAAGATAATTTAAATAAATGAAACATTCATTGTCCAGAATATGGCATGCAGTTGGATGGACAGACCATGAAGATGGTTTATCAGTACATGTACCTTGGACCCAATATCGCAGATGGATGATGATGTAGGAAAAAAGTGATCAAAGAAGAAGGGGAGGCTTTTGCTTTTGATAAATTGAACAAAGCTTCTCCTTGGAACAAAAGCCCATCTTTTTCAAATTAATATCCTTCCTGTAATATTATATTGTTACTGTGAAATGCTAGTCTCCAAATAATTAAATTCACAGGTCACCCAAAGGGCGATAAGGATGATCATATGTAAGCTCTAGCATATTACCAATTAATAACTGAAAAAAGAAAATAAAAGGTCATATCATAAACAAATTGGATGAACAATGAAGACATTTTCATATATAGAGAAGAATTCTTAATCAAACAAGAGATAGAAAGAATCACAGAAGATAAAATGAATGATTTTGATTATATAATATTTTTTTTAATTTGGTAAAGACTTAATGTAGATTATAAAGAAAACAGTGACCTGGAGAAAAAATTCTTTGAAGCAAGTTAGTAATTTCCAAAAATGAAATAAAGAAAGGAATGCTTTCAAAGAAACCTGGGTACATTTCCATAAACTGATATAGTACAAGTAAACAGAACCAGAAGAATTTATACTATAGTAGTGTTCATTATAAGGATTTTAAATTAGTTTATTCTGAGCAGAAGTGTTAGGATAGAGATAGAGTTGCAATTTGCATACTGTTTTCTATGAGAGAGGGAACAGGCACAGAATGGCGCTGAGGGCTTGTTAAGGTGGAAGCCTTCTAAATAGGACTGAGGGATCTTTAAGGGGAGATAATAAAGCCAGGTAGGAAAAGACAGTTGGGGCCTGACTCTTAAACTTCCTCTCTTGAGCAGGTTGAGGGAGAATTCCTCTGATATTTGTGAGTGATTTGAGAGAGATTACTTTGAGAAGTGGGTTTAACATCAAAGAAACTGAGAATAGTTAGTTGAAGTGAGAACTTTTCTCCCAAAGCCAAGTTTGGCAGTTAGTTTCAAGCTGCTTGTTAATTTTCATATATTATTTTAAGGAGGGTAAGATAAATTGAAGTTCATCTATTAGAAATAGTTTAGTTAGATAGAAATTAGGGTTTAGATAGTTAAAAATAGTTTAAGGAGGTTCACCTTGGTAAACAAGAAGCAAATCTGTGATGCTTGAGATTGGGGGGTTATATTTAGAAACATTAAAATTAGGATAAGAATTTTCCTGTTTATTCCTACCTCCTTTATCCTGTCTCTGCCTCTCCTCATAATAATTAAATAAGAGTTGAATTAAGCTGTGTCCAGCAATTCAACCACTGCCTTCAAATAGCAACCCTGACAGCTTCAGACTATCTATACCACCTGATCATTATCAATTGGTCATCCAAACCCCAAACAAGATCAATAATACCCATAACACTAACAACTCTGTAAAAATTTTTTTAAAAATTAAAAATAAGAACTCTGATCAACATAATGATTAACCACCATTCCATAGGACTGATTATGAAGAATTCTATCCTTCTACTAGAAGAGAGATTATAAACTAATAATCCAAATGACATATAAACTTTCAGATATGGCAAATGTGGATATTTCCTTTTCTTTTCATGGGAGAGGAGTAGAGGGAGAAAACTAAGTGTTAATATTTTAAAACTTAAAAAAGGAATTACATTAAAGCAAAAAAATTTTATTGGAGTGAAGCAGCATAAAAAATGTCATTGAAGAGTATATAGTGGAAATGGTAATAATCTTCTCATGTAGAAAGAGCAAAGAGGGGAAAATGATGAACAACACAGAAAAACTATTGGCATCCATGTAGGACCAAAAGATTTAGGAGAAGGTCCCACAATAGTGATTATACTCCCTGCTGAAGACATAGAAAAGAGTACAGAATGAAAAAAATATAAATAGGTGAGTTTAGAGCTACATTTCTGGACAGAGTACAGTCGTCCCTCACTATATCACAGTTCACTTGTTGAGGCTTCACTGTATCGCGAGTTTTTAAAAAATATATTTATTGTGGAGTTTTTGTTCTATTGCTGGATTTTGTGAATGAATACCATACTGTACACAATGGAACTGCAGTAATGTTTGCACAAGTTTGCCACTGTGTTCTGTATCCTGGGCATTGATTGGCTCAGTGACTATAGCATTAGTCTGTTTGCTCTCCTGCTATTTCAAGGATGTTTACCCATCTTTGGGGTCTCTGGAACAAAACTTCTGCAATAGGTGAGAAATCACTGTACCTATATTGATGAAATCACAGATTCATTCAAGTATCAAATATTTCTGGAATGAAAACAAATTATAACCTGTGTCTATATTGCATCACGTCCCCTGAATTCATCTAATTAATAAACTTAGCATGATTGTAAAAAAAAATTATAGACTATTTATGGAAACCTGCCCTTTTTTGCTCATAGGTACACCAATTTGTAAACAGTTAAATAAATCCTCTTCCTAAGAAAATAATTGTTTAGAGGTATTTTTAAAAATGCTTTCTGATAAGAAAACAATGAAGAAAATAATAAATCCATTTTTAGAAAGTTCAAAAATATATTTACAACAATAAGAAAAGTGTATTTCCCCCTTAAACATAGATGTAATCTTGCCAGAGAAACAAGATTTACACATAGGAAAAACAGCAAAGAATAAAAGACATAATCAAGTGTTGAATTTTATGGTATTGATGCTACAAAGTTCAGCAAATGGAAAAATCAATATGGAAATATAATTTAAAGTAATGAATGGAAAGAGAAACACATCCTGGGCTAAAGAATGAGGTAACAGCATTTGAATATGCATAAAGGAGAGATATTTGTCTGAGAAGGTATGAACATATTATATGTGTATTAATAAGAAAATAAACTTGAAGAGGATAGAAAGCAAAGGAAGATAATATCCCTAAGGCACAAAAGAGACAAAAGGCTTTTAATTCTAGGCTGAATTATTTGGATTCAAATTGATAGCAAGAAGGATTTATTTCAGATTGTTGAACAAGAGACAGACATGATGAAGTGCATGTTTTAAGGTTTAACTTCCATATGCATAAAAAATTATCTTGAGGAGAAATAAAGAAATCCCAAAACAAAGATCTATAGCTCTGATTGACAAAACTAAGAGAATTAAAAAAAAAAACAACTAGCAATCAGTTAACTTGATTTTTTTAAAGGAGAGAAAAAGAAACTTACAAGAATGAAGAGATGGTTTCACAATAGAGAATAAATAAAAAGAATCATAATAAACAACTGCACACAATTACATACCAGAATAAATGGGAATGAAAAGAAAATTGATGAATATTTACAAAAGTTGCCAAATCTAATGACTTTTTCTCAAATCTCATTCTTCTTGACCTATCTATGGCCTTTGACACTGTTGATCACTCCACTCTCCACAATCCTACTTCCATACTCTCTGCTTTCTTCGTTTTGGGGACACAACTCTCTCCTAGTTCTCTTCCTACTTGTCTGACTACTCCTCAGCCTCCTTTTCTGGATCCTCCTTCATATCATATGCTCTAAATATAGATGTCCCTCAGGGTTCTGTTCTGTGCCTGCTTCTTTTCTCCCTACATACTACATCACTTGATGATCTCATCATTTTTCATGGATTTAATTACCATCTCTATTGTGATGAATTGTTCTGGCCTCAATCTCTCTGCTGTCCTCCAATTAAATCTCCAGCTGACTTTCAGACATCTCTAACTGGATATATTAATTATTAGTGTTTATATATATGTATAACATATGGATATATGTAATATAATTAATAGATATACTAAACTACTCATATCCAAAATAGAACTCATTATTTTCTCCCACTAAGTATTTCTCTACCTCCTAATTCCCCTATTAAAGTAGAGAGCATCTCATCCTCCCAGTATCTCAGGTTCACAACATTGTAGTGATCATTGGATTCCTCACTATCTCTCAATCCCCACATCCAAACTGTTGCCAAGGCTTATCAATTGTGCCTTTGCAGTATTTCCCATATGCTTCCTTTTCTCCTCTGATTCTGCCTTCTACTCTAGTAAAGTCCCATACCTTGATTATTCAATAGAGTAATAATAGGTCTGTCTGCCTCAAGACTCTAACCACTCCAACTCATTCTCCATCCAATCGCTAAAGTGATTTTCCTAAAACACAGGTCTGGTTATGTCATATTCCTAGTCAATAAACTTCAATTGCTCCCTGTTGCTTCCAGGAATAAATACAAAATGCTCTTTTTGGCATCAAAGACCTTCAAAACACAACCTTCTTTTATTTTTCCAGTCTTCATACACCTTACTTCCTGATATACATTCTTTGATCCAGTGACACTGACCTCCTGGCTGTTCCACAAACAAGACTTTCCATTTTTTTATTCCAGGCATTTTCTTTCACTGTCCCTCATGTCTGAAACACTCTCTGACTTATACTTTGAATGATGACCTCCCTGACTTCCTTTAACTACCAACTAAAATCCCACCTTCCATAGGAAACCTTCTCTAACCCAGCTTAATTGCAATACTTCTCTCTTCAGTTATCTTCTATTTGTCCTACATATGGTTTGCTTTGTATATATTTGCTTTCAATGTTATTTTAGACTGTAAGCTCCTTGAGACCAGGGACTATTTTCCCCCTCTTTTTGTATCCTGAGAGTTTAGTACAGCACTTAGAACATAATAAGCACTTAATAAATGTTTATTGATTGAGAAAGTATAAAATATCCATACTAAGAAACAATAAGTGAACATCTTTAAAGCATCATAAAAAAAGAAATCAAGCAAGCCAAAATCAATTTTCAGAGGGGGTGGAAGGAGAGTAGAGAAAGAGAAACTGCAAGTAAATTCTAACAAACATTTAATGAACAATAAGAGATGCTACAACAGTATTCTCAAAAATAGAGTGAGACAGTCTTCCTTCTGTAATAAGATAAATATGGCCCAGATCCCTTGATATGAGAAAGAGAAAGTAGATAAAGAGAACTAAAAAGTATTGTTGAAAAAAACTTAATAGTGAAGAGACTCTTGAAAGTTTTATAGGAAACAAATGTATGTCCATCAACTAAGAAACAGTTCATCAAATTGTGGTACATGACAAGAATGGAAAATTCCATGTTGCAAGGAAAGAAAAAAGTGATAAATACAGACAAGCATGGAAAGAATCATATCAGTTATCACTTGGTGTCTCATTATTTCCTATGGATTTAATTATCATCTCCCTGCAGATCATTCCCAGATCTATCAAGCCCTAATATTTCTTCTGAATTAAAGTCCTGCAGACATCTCAAACTAAATATCTTATAGGCATCTGAAACTCAATATGTTCAAAAGCAAATTCATTTTCTTTCACCCAAATACTCCTCTCTCCTCAACTTCCTTATTACCTTTCAGGGCACTACTAGGTGATCTGAAAACAAACAAACAGAAAAGATCAATAAGAATCTATTTTTTAAAAAAGAGAATTTTAAAGTACAAAAAATATTAAAGTAAGGATGCCACCTTCCCTGCTATTATTTCACAAAAAAAACAAAAACTAGAAAACACTCGATAGAAATAAAGGAGAACATAAATAACTGCAGATTCATTTACTTCTTATAATTAAACCAGGCCATTTTTAAGAGGCCATACTAAATAATTAATTTATATATTAATGATAAACAATATTACTTGGGACTAAAAAAATCATTTGAAAGAAATAAAAGCCTAGAATTTAAAAGGAAATAATGAAAAAACACTATCTCAAGCTTTATAAAAGGCAGTGGTCCTCAAAACATTTGGTAGTGATTTTAAAAAGCAGAAAAAGATTTCAACTGATTAACATCAATAAGTATATATTAAACATACGTGACCATCACAGTGAGAGATACAGAAGATACAAAAAGTGAAATTCTTTATTTCAAGGAGTTTACATTTTAATGGGAGAAAGAACTAAATCTAAGTACACTCCGAATGAATATAAATATAATAGATACAAATAAAAGCAGTTAAATATAAAGTGGTTAGGGAAGGAGAGCACTAATAGGTAGGAGAATCGGGAAAAAGCTTCATGTAGAAGGTGATCCTTGAGGTGCCTTTTGAAGAAAGAAGGATTCTTTGATGTAGAGGAAAAGAGGCATTGAGTTCCAAGCATTAGGAAACTTGAAAGATATATGACTTGGTTATGAAGGGATTTAAATGCTAAACAGTAGAGTTTGTATTTTATCCTATAAACAATAGGTAGCCATGGAGTTTCTTGAGCAGGGGAAGGACATGGCCAGACTTGTGTTTAGGGGGAAATTGAATGGAATCGACTAAAGTGGAGGACTCTTGAAATGAGACCAATTAGGAGACTTTGGCAATAATCTAGACAAGCGGTAACAAGGACCTGAACTGAAGTATTTACTGTATTATTAGTAGAGATAAGGCATGAGCTCTAAGAGATTTTTGAGGAGGAAGAAATGGCAAAATTTGGCAAATGATTGAATTAGTGGGCTGAGGGAGACTGAAGAATTCATCACAATACTGAGTTTATAAACCAGGGAAACTAGAAGGATAATGACACCTTCGAGGGAAAAATAGGGAAGTTTGGGATAGGGGTGGGTTTAAAGGGAAAGATAACAAATTCTGTATGGGATAAGTTGAGTTTGGAATGCCTGTGGAGTATTCAGTTTAAAATGTCAGAAAGAAAATTAGTGATGAAAGACTGAAGCTTAGATAAAAGGCAGCAGCTAGATATACAAATCTTTGTGTCCCATGCACAAAGTGTCATCAGACCCTTGAGAGCTGATGGTATCACCAGGAGAAGCAGTATAGAGGGAGAAGAGGGCCCAGGACAGAGCCTTGGGAGCACCCACAATTAGGAATCACAGTATGGAGGTTGAATGAGTGAAAGAGACAGAGGAGAAGCATTTAGACAAAACAGATCTTCCACATTCTTTGCAAGGCATCAGAAACCTGAATTGAGCTTCAGTCACACAGGTGAGCTGTCATGTTCAAGAATTCTCTTTTGCACTACAATAATACCCCTGGTCTTTTGTTCTTTCCCCATAGGCCCAGAAGGGAAAACCACATCACTCCCATTTTCCATTCAAGATTCTCTTCCATATAAGCTGCTAAAACTCCCATTTATTTCTACAAAAGAAAGTCCTCACACTCTGAGCCATAATAAGATCTACACAGTGCCGAGGTCATAGCTTACCAGTAGCAAATCATACCCATCATTGTTGTTCTTTAATTTGAAAATTTCATTTAATTAATTAATTAATTTAGAATATTTTTCCATGGTTACATGAATCATATTCTTTCCCTCCCCTCCTTTCACCCCCCTCCTGTAGCCTATGGTTTTACATGTGTCATTGATCAAGACCTATTTCCATATTATTTATATTTGGTTTTTACCAATGCAATAGTAATGAAGCATAGCTAGGGAGCTATGTAATCAGTTCCTATAAGCTTGCCAAGAGGAAGTTGCCATCAGCTTAGGGGAATATAAGTGAAATTCTATTGGAAAATCTAGAATTAAGACAATAAGGATCCTTCTGACCTACTCAAACTTAGGAAGTCCCCCAAAACCCTATCTTATTTCTCAGCCAATAAGCTGTCTGCATAAAGATCTGAGAAATAGTTGGGATAAGGTCCCTTAGGGGGATGTCTGAGGTCTTCCCAGATTAATTTAAAGGACAATGAAGAGACTGATCACCACACATGGCTTTCAATGACCAAAATGGACAGTCAAATCCTGTTATGCCACTGGTTTTGCAGGCATGTCCCTCTTTCTATCAACAGCTTTGTCAGTTAGTCAACAAGCATTGATTCTGTACCAGCAATTCTGATAAGCATTGTGGGTAAGGGGGTGACCCCTATTTGGGTAATAGCTGCAGTAGCAAATTGTGAGTATTTTCATGGGCATGAATATTATGAGTTTAAAGAGCCTAGACCTGCCACCATTCATTCTCTAGATTTTTCTACCATGTCCTCAAAAAACTTCTCAGCTCCCTTTTATGTATATTATTCTTCCATTAGAATTTAAATTCCTTCAGATTGGGAACTGCCTCTTTTTTTTCTTTTTTTTTCTTTCTTTTTTTTGGCTTATATTTGCATCCCCATTGCTTAGCAGAGACTGACCCATAGTAAGTGCTTAATAAATACTTATTGATTTGATTTGACATGTACAGATACATAGAACAGGTGTGCCAATATTAGAACTTTCATATCAATTATTATATTATTGTCAATCAAATGGAAGCCTTTGGAGTTAGTTATCATAAACCACTCCAGCTAGTTTGTATTAAACTATTTTAAGTCCCAGCTAGATTAAAAGATCCTTCCACTCTAGGAATGGAGATAAGAGATTGAAATAATTCACAGTACAACTACCCTGATAATAATAATATCCAAAGCACTTGGAAAGTGGTATGTGGTTGCTTGTTTTGTCAGTGATTCTTTAACTATTCCCTAGTTAAGGAAAGTCTCTAGAGTAGGTAGAAGCAGTATGAGGCACACAGTGACCTTTCTCAGAGTTACTTGAATTTTTCATATTGTCACAATTTGGAAAGTGGAGACCTAAAATCAGAGAGGTGAAACAGCCTGCGGAATGCCAGCAATAGGATATGGTTGTGTCTCTATTCACTCAAACACTGACAAATGAAAATTCAGTCATCTGTGGGTGTCTTTAGTTATATGACGCCACACCACTTGGACAGAATTTTCCAGTGATTGGATTTGAGGGATTGAATTGACAGATTGATTTCTTATCATGTAGACACAGCATATGACTTAGTACTCAGATCTCTTGAAAGTGAAAGTGCTGCTGGCCCAGTCTCTCTCTTTAATGAATTCTGTACAAGTGTGTTTATATCCAGAAGCATGAAATTTCCTCAGTCCTTTGCTCTGCAAAGCTGAAAAATGTATGGACTATGCTGGAGAGGTTAAGTTCAGGGCACATTTCACTATGCATTATAAAATACTTATAGGATAATAACCATTTTCAATTATATCTAGTCAGGCAGCAATATTCCAAAGCAATTTTAGTAAAGCCTAATCCCCACCCTTTAAAATGAGCAATATTTTCTCTCCAAGTCAGGTTTTTCCAAAATAAGATGATAATTCTCTGGTGTCTATGACCCACAGGAAACTGCCAAGCTGGGAGCTATTCATTTCTAACCATCCCCCACCCCCCAAAAAAACCCCTTCCTCCATAGGACCCTATCTTTACTAATAATACCTTGTTCATCTCTTTCTGTCCACCACATGGAATCTTGCTTAGACTATCTCATCTTTCATTATAACCTATTTTCCTTTCATGGTCTCACTGCTCTCATCATTTAAGGCACTAGTTCTCTTTCTTTTGTTTGCCCGTACCTGGGGGATATTAGATAAATAGATCACAAAGTAACTTCAAGGGTATTTGTATGATACTCCTATTCTGGTTAGCAAGGATATTTCCCTTTCTATTGGTTTTCTTGAAATTCCAACCTTAGATGTTCATTATTTAAGCTTAAGACTGTGTCCATATTAAATTCATGTAAACTTGGCTGAAAAAAAATTATTTAACTATTTTTTGGGAAGATGAAACCATTAAGAGAGATAAAAAGAGTATAAGAAGGGAAGGCTGAGAGTTCTGAGTGTTTTTTTAGCTTAGTTTTTTCCTAAGATGGTGTCTGGAAAAGAATTACTTGACAAATAGGCCATTTCTGAAACATACGAGCAAAAGTAGAAGAAAAAAAAAAGACCACATTTGTTTACCTCTTTTCAATAGCATAAATAACCTTTTAAAATTTGATCTCTGACAGAAATGTCATTTGGGAAATGGAGAGCATGATTGACTTTACAAAAGATTAATGAATGTTTTTTATCCTTCCTAGTTCATCTAGTTTAGAATGGTATATTTTGAGAATCACACCATTCCAAAGTTTACAGAACGTTGTTTGTTTTTTGTGTTGTTTTTTTTAACTATCATTCTGCTCCAGTGCCTCATTGAGGTATGAAAATGACCTTGGGTTTTCAAATTCAAATGTCAAGAAAATGAAAGCTCAATCAGGTCTATCAAGCTAAGACATCAACTCTTTAGTCAAAGAACTATAAGTCTTTCATCTGAAAATCCACTTTGCTATGCTTTGAGAGGTTCATTAGCTCAAAGCTGACCACATTTTTGAAATCACGACTTAGGAAATCATAGAGTGAAAAGATTTGCATTAGGTGGAAGAAACAACCATAAAGTCATGAATCTTTAAAGTATTGATTTTTAAAAATATATTGTTTTCTACTGTAAAGCAAATCCAAAATGTCAAAATCTATACAGAAATAAATCATTTTTACTCATTTTCCTAAAGGATTCTTCACTTTCCAAAAGTATTCTCCAAGTCTTTAGGACTCTGATTAATGCAATCAAAGATCATAAGTCAAGAGCACTAAAGATGAATCATGCCACCCACCTCCTGTCAGAAAGGATGGACTTAAAACATAGAATGACACATGCATTTCAGGACAAAACCAATATGGAGATTTGTTTTCCCTTAACTATTTTGCTCGCTGAAATTATGTTAAAATTTACAAAATAATGTGACAAAAGGGTCCCCCAAAGGGATTCTTTTAAATTGTGAAATTGTTTCGTGCATTTTAAATATGATTTTACTTATATGGCCATTCAGAAACATTCTGAAAGGAAAAGTATAGCCATGTTTACAGGATGAAGGAAAGTTGTTTTCCATTGTTACTAAAGGCAGAACAAGAAGAAATATTAGTAAACTCTAGGCTTAGACAATTAATTTGGGTTTGCTAGCCTTTAGAGGTCATCTAGTCAAATCTCCTGATTTAACAAAAGAGAAAAGTGGGGCCCTGAGATGTTTCATGACTGGCCTAAGGTCATATCAGTAGGGAATTAGCAAATGCAGGTTTTGAAACCAAGTCCTCTGATTCAAATTCAGAAAATGTTCCATTGAACCATGCTGCCTCCTTCATCATTAGAATGGTGACTTTGTTGGTAAATTCTCCTTCTATTTAGTCATTTAATTCTTTTAAAGAAATTTTTTAAATTTTTTTAATTAAAAAAATTTTTAATTCTTTTAAAAAAAGATATCCTCACCTATTTATGCTGCTTCAGGTATATTCATAGAAAAGTCAGGATGTCAGTACCAACAAAACAACATGATGTCACTAGAGTGTCACTTGCTAGCTGTGCAACTATTATTGGCAAGGCACTTCTCTCTTAATGGCAGTCACCTCATCAATAAAGTGGGGGATAATAATACTAGCAGCTGTGGCACAGTGTGGTTCAATGGTTAAGTATACTGGGCCTAGAGTCATGGAGATTGCTAAAAGAATGGTGGCATCCATCTCATCCCAGATTAATGATTATAACAAGATCTGAGTTCAAATGTGACTTCAGACACTTCCTAGGTATATAACCCGGGACAAGTCACTTAACCTTTGATTGCTTGACAAAAAGACCCACTGGAGAAAGAAATGGCCAACCACCCCAGGACCCTTTCCAAGAAAACCTCATGGGTGGCTATGATCCATGGAATCATGAAGAGTCAAGTAGGACTAAATGACAACAGCAACAATAACAATAATACTAAGTTATTGTGAGGAAAGAGTCCATGAATCTTTAAACACTCCTAAAAATATAAAGTGTTGTATTCTATGCTGTTGAATGTTTAACCAATGTTGGCCTTATAAATCCATCAGAATGTCATAGATTGATTCAATTCAGGAAGTATTTATTAAACACCTGATACTGTGCTAGCTTCTAGGATTGCAAAATACAGAATTTAAACCATCTCTGCCCTCAAGGAGCTTACATTCTACTGGGGGGAAATAATATGTACACTTTTAGAAAAAAGATATATTCAAAGTATATATTATTATATGGTAAGGAAGAGTAATGTTCCTCAGTTGTTTCCCATTTGCCATTGATCCAAGCATGGCACTTTGTCAAAAGCTAGAGTCTAAACAGGACCAAAAAAAAGCCTTCAGGAATTCAGGGAACCTGAAATTAATATCCAGAGCTTATGACATTTCCAAAATTATATAGTAAAAGAAATTTAAGAAGCTAAGACCTCTTGCTAAATGTTCTCTACAATAGGACCTCATTCCTCAGATAAATTTAAGAAAAGCCATTTTTTCCCCAGAAGCTCTTCTTCATTGATTTATCTCCTATTATCTTTGGGTCTAAAATCTGAATAATTTACTTCAACAATCCAAAGACTCATCTAGGGATAGAGGGAAAAAAAAAAGATTTTTGTGTGTCTCATTAAGATAATAAAGCTATTCAATACAGATGGCACACAGGTTAAATGGAAACATATGAAATGGAGCATTTGAGGAGGCTGAACCAAAAAGTTCATTATAATAATAAAGTAATGCTAATTTAACAGGTATCCATAATTCATTCCAAAATGAAAAGGATTATGAAATATATTTTAAAATCTATAAAAAAGGAATATGAATCTATAAAATATAATGTTAGAAAATGACATTTATAGAGTTATGATGATTTTTAAAAGATACTGGACCTCCAATATTAGTGTTTGATTCTAGCTAATGTATGTCTTATTTATTATAGATATAGAAGTTAAAGGAACCTGAGAAGTCATCCAATCCAACCCCTTTATTTTACAGATTAGGAAAACTTGGAGGCCCACAATTGTTGTGACTTGTCCAAGGTAATACATGTAGTAAACATTTAGTATGGATTTGACCTCAGTTCTTTCTCTTATAGCTATGGTAGCAAACCTATGACACATGTGCCATAAAGGGCATGCAGAGTCCTCTCCGTAGGCACGCTAGCCATCACCTACCAGAGTTTGCTACTAGAAAGGCAGAGGGACGTGGAGGAGATGTTCCCTTCCCCTTTACCACCATGCTGAGGATATTTTTTCACTTTATCCACCCCTCTGCCTCAATAGCCCAAAGGAAACATGCTGGTCAGAAATTTGCCTCTAGGTAAATAAAATAAAATAATATTATGCTTCTAGCAGGGCTTTAAAAATTGTAACCTATCCTTGGGAAGCAGGTTTCCTGGATCACTCTTCTCAATCTGCTTCTTGACTCATTAATTTTTTTTAAGGTTCTGAGGCAATATTTTCACATTTAAAATGTATAATCTCTCTCATTAATTAATAAATGAGCTTTTGGGACCTAATCAATTTGTTAAATGTTAAATTTTAAATCCTCCTCTTTTCATAGGTTTAAGTAAGCATCAACATTATTGACTACAAATTATTAATTATGTGGCAAACAATACAAAATCATTCAGATTTCAGCAAAGATGCAAGTGAAAAAGATCACAAGCTAAAATTACCTCCAACCACTAACTTGAATGACTGGTTTTTCAACTGTGAAAACACTGTCCTACCATTTAGCTCTCAAGATGATAGCTGAAAATTCTTTTCATAATGTTTCCTTGTTTTGTTTTGTTTTTTTGATAAATCAGTCTTTCATGAAAGATGTTCTCTTAGACTCCTTTATCTCTGTGCTCAGCAATCTCCACAGAATGATAATTAGACTCATCTTCTCAAGCTTACAGCTAAACTGTAATTCCCTAAAATCATATTCCCTTTTAATGACATATTAATGATATGCTCAGTCATAATGAGACAGGCTTCTAAAACTGTAGTTATATATTGTACAACTGTACATACTCAAATCCAATATTCATGACACCAGCATTTTAGAACATGGTCTACCAAAGCATGGAGTTTATCAGGAATCCTAGAGGCTTATCATCAATGCCATCAGAAAATGTCATTCTGATGGAAATTCACAAAGAATGGAACTAATGGATCTTAAGGACAGAATCAGATCCAGGCTCCGAGATTCTTAACATTTTAAATGATTGATGTAATCATCACATCCTACATTAAAAAACAGCAATATACCAATAGGTGAAATGACTAGCAATCTAGACATCCAAGTATTACCTTTTTCTTTCTCTTTTTATCTCCCTTTTCTGTATCTGGACTCTTAAGGACCAAGAAGACTGAATCACAAGGATGGAGTACTACAGTCTGGGTCCCTTTGGAACTTCCACAGTGAAGGAACCTAATAATCTCCAAGAGGTATAGCATATTTAGACCCTTGTTGATATTCCATGGGAACCTAGAAGCCAACAGTAAAGGAATAATGAATAAACCCAATGTTAGTCCTTGAACGGTAGTTACTAGACATCTGATCTAGCCTCATTGTACAGATAAGAAAATAACTATCAGAAGAGAAAGCACTCTGGTTAGGGCAAAATCTTAAAATACTACCCAGATATCACACAGTTAGCTAAATTCTAGTTCAATGTTTTAGTCTCAGAGCCTTTAGAACAGGTTGTGAATTTAGAATCCACTGTGAACTAAAACTATTTAAAGCTAGTTGATTTGGTTTTCTTTAACACAGGAGTCCCCATCTCTAACATCAGACAATTCATCCCTTAGGAACCTGGGAAATGTAGCCAGCCTGAGAGAGAAATTCTCTTCCTTTGTGTGCCTCTCCTTGCTCTCCTGTGCTTCCCTATCTAGTTTTGAGCAGGGTACCTCTTGTGACTGATTTGCATTACTTACTAAAGCACATTTCATCTTTTATTTCCCATTTAGAATTTGAATTTTGACATCCCTCCTCATCCCAGTATTCCATGTTTGGGGAGCTTTGGTGAGGGTTGTAGTGAAGCTGTTACATTTTAAAAATTTAAAGTCATTTTTGAAGTTGACTCCCTATGAAAAAGGAATGAGTAATATGTTTGGCTTGCCTAAATCAAAGAGATGAAATCTTTAAAGATTTGGATGCTCCGAGCAATAGCAGAAATCTTTCCAAAGCCACAACTGGTTTTACCGTGGATAATATTTTTCTGAGTTCTACCTTTATTATGTGAGAGAGTAAACTCATAGCTGATTCTATTGCTAGAAATACATAAGCATGAAAGAATGTGTTTCACTAGAAGGAAATTATTATGAGCCCGTAAAAATACTTGAAAATTCAAAAACTTCCTATGAATTCTATAGTGAACACCAAATAGGGACCATGTTTGAATAAATTATCCACTTGGGCCTAAAGTTATTCTAGAAAGAAGGATGTGATAGCATAAAATGCTAGTGACTAATGTATATCTTCAGCCACCGGAGAGATGACATTAAATCAGATTTTCAATTTAAGTAAAAAAAAGAAGACAGAAAGGCAGATTTATGTGAGGCAGCAAGTATTGTTATTTCTTCCCTTTTCTCATATGTTCTCATATTTAGGTAATTTCTTCTATCATTTTATCAAGGACTAAATCTTGTTGCTGTTGTTGCTTTTGTTGTTTAATGAATAATTCAATTACCCTGATCGGGGATAAAGATTCATACTTGAACAAATTATCTTGCAACCATTTGGGAATAAATGCTATAGTGCTAACTATTTAGTTGTCACTAATGATGGAAATCTAGCTTCAATTGACAATTTTAAGGGGAAAGGATTTTTTTAGACATATCTATGCATTCTCACAAATGCAGTTTGCAAATTGAACCTGATAGTCTTTGCAATTATCTGGCAACATTATTTTCCTGAATAAGAAGAAAATAGTTTTAAATAGTACAATTAGTTTAATTTCTATTGATTTATGCTATTTGTAGTCCCAGGTTTTATATGTAATGCTTTTCTTTTTGTAAGAGGAAATTAATCAAATACACTGCTTTTTAAAAGTTATTCTATGTGGAGAGTTTTATTCTTTAAATGTCTAGGTATTGACATTCATAATGATTTAATTTTTTAAAGTAGCAGAGAAAAGCACAATTTCACAGTTGTCCATATTTTCAAGACAAAAAATAATTCTAAATATTTGCCTTATATGTAATGAATCGAAGGAAATATTTACATGGCCTAGACTCTAATAGTCATTTTTAGACTAAAACTTCAGACTAAAATAGAAATGATTTTTAAATAGTTTTCAAATAAGAAAGTTTCATAAATTATAAAAAGCATAGAAGTACATAGCTATATTATCATCTCAGCAATTTTATTTCTGTTACTACCTACTTCCACTTCTGAATTTCAATAACATTCGGCCCTTGAGAATCCTGCATATTGCTAATGGTTTTTAAAGTATTTTTTCTTCATCAGTTTAAAATATTAAGATAGGGGTTTTTCTCCTCTCACCATCAAAAAAATTTATTGCTGCTTTTTATATACTACAACCATTTCCCAGTATCAGAGAGAAAGAGAGAGAGAGAGAGAGAGAGAGAGAGAGAGAGAGAGAGAGAGAGAGAGAGAGAGAACATAAGAGATAGCAGGTAAATTATATCAATTGACAAAAAGTATTTCTAGCAAAGTACACAACATTCTTATTTTAAAATCTACCACCTCTCTAGGGAGTGACAAGACCTACTCAACAAATTACTCATGGGTCAATGAACTGGGATGAGAGAAATGATTTTGGGATTACAGGAGTGTCAAACTGACAGACTGAGAGAGACATGGAGAGACTTCTTGCTTATCAGTGACAAAGTTTAATGATTTGGGGCACATATTTTATAGGAAAATGATGTAGGCTATGGGATTAGGTAAGCCTTTTGCAGGGACAATAGTTTGTAATGATTTACAAGATAGAGACAATGGATGTAGATTACCTCAGTGGCTCTAAACAGAGTTTTCTATAGGATAATAAATCACAGGTAAATATGTAACCAACTAGTCCAGATTCTTAGGGAAATGTTTGCTTTAGTGACTTTGTCAAGAACAGCCTGTTATTTACCAATTACATCATGGAGGGGTAGAAAGGAGGGGTTTGGGGGCCTCATGTGAGGAGTGATTCTGGCCAGACCATGGCTTTGATTTTACTGGGGCCTACTCTCACAACTGAGGGCTACAAAGGAGCAGAAAGAAAAAAAGAAAAAAAGGCTGAAACATCCAGCAGCTCAAAAAATATAAAATCTAAAAAAAGAACCACTGGTAAAACTTATGGCCTCAAATATCTAGGCACAAATGCATACTATTTTAGAAATGATCAAGATGAAACTGATGTCATAATTCTAGGAATCAAATTTTACCTCAGAGACAAATCCATTGAGACTTGGTAGAATTAAACCAATGCCTGGAATAAGACTATACAAATGTCAATATTACTCAAAAGAAATGCAATGGATAAAAGGGCAAGATAGCATTGTATATAAAGGAGACATTCATGGGGGAAATATAAGAATTAGAGGGGTACAGTATGGCAAAATGTGTTGGGGTAATAATCAATGGAGGGATAAGCAAGTGAGTTTGTTACCAAAGTATACAATAGACCATCTAGACTGAGAAGGAAAAAATGATAAATTCAGGAAAGAGGTGATTATAAATTTAGCACCATGAAATGATATAGTAACATTGGAGACTGATTATCCAGAGAACTGCTGAAGCTCTCTCTTTGCCAAGGGTAGAACAACAACTACTTTCTTGATTTTCTTTAAGTTCATCTTTCAAATAGACTGTCAGTCCAGTAAAGGGAAAAGAGAAATCATATTGTGGATCTGATTCACATCAGTCAAAAGGAAATGGCCCTGTTTCATTCTACCTCAATAATGAAAGTAAACTATATATAATAAGCATGTATTTGTCTTCTTTTTCTGAAAGTCTATGGGAAGACTTTACTAGTATTTTAGAAACACCATATAGCAAGTTCATAGAAAAGACAGGGTTTACCAGAGATAGAGATTCAAAAACTGATTCAGATGGTGTAATTCTAAATTGTTTCCAAATACCTATATATTGAAGTAATACTGCTCCATAGTAAGAAGTAGCTAAAAGATAATTACCAACTCTCTGAGAACCTCTGTTTGTCACTTCCTCAAACCAGTGGAATGGATGTGTATAATTATCAGAAGGAACATGAAAGTGCACAGTTCTAGAGTATTCTAGTTGAATAGTATCAGAATAGTGCCTAGCAGTGCTTCCTGGTGGATGAAATGAGAAAGAATAAGAAGCATCCCTTGGATCAAAATTACTCAGGGAAAGTAAGCCAAGGAAAGACAAGAAATTCTCAAGAATAAAATTCTGAAGGTAATTTCACAAAGTGTTATAGGGAAATAAGGTAAAATCTTAATCTTGGTTAAGGGGAGAGGATAAAAGGTGAATGAGGTGATAGGAATGAATGGGGATGGCTGAATATAGGGAAGGAATGAATGAATGAGGTTGTATATTGGATGGTGAGGGAATAGGTGGGGTATTCAGGAGAAGCAGCTTAAAACAGACTAGAGGCTGAGCCTAGAGACAGAGGATACTGGGGGAGATAGGCTGAACCCTTCAAGGCAGGAAAGGTATCCCTATAACACAAAGGAGTTGGGCCAGTCAGAAATGTTTAAATCTGCTTTTAGGGCTTTCTCTTGTTAGTTTTCAAGTCCCTTGAGTGAGGAGTCAAAGGTCTCCTCCCTGCCAGTCAAACTGATGGCAGGAGGAAGTCTCGGGTAAGGACTTCTTGCCAAGATGGATGCCTGCAGTTCCCTCAAGAAATAAAGAGAAAATAATTCCTTCCCACTCCAACCCTTGCTTAAATTTTTGACACAATGATTCACCAGAGGTTTTGAGTAGGTAACAAAAGGGGTTTTACTGATATTAGGGTTATCAGAAAGGAGAGGGTTTAGGGTTTTTTTATTAGCCGCTAGGAAAAAACTGAAGCTGGGGGAAAGGTCAGGAGAGGGTTAGACTGAGAGAGAGCTTGCTCTCCCAGGTAGAAGATTTGGCTGCCTTAAAGTAAAGTATATACTAGATCAATAAAATAAGGGATAGGTTGATTCAAAGATGTCCTACTTGCCTACAGAAAACTAAACCCACAAAGTCTTATCACCAAAACCAAAACCACCCTTCCTCCCAGAGCCCAAAGGGAAAATCAGGTAAGATAGCTAGGTTCAAATTGCCAGAGACAAGAAGCACAGGCAAAAGCAAAACCAAGAGACAAAAGCAGAGCCTCAGTTGGACCTTCTGCTCTCTTCAAGCCTCAGGTTCCAACTGACTTTCTCTGAAGATTCCAAGGCTTAACTTCCAGGGGTGTTTACAGTTGACTATTGCCAGAGCAAAAGCCTCTGTTGCATCCTTGCTTTACAAAAGGGAAGTAATTTCAAAAAGGAGGGAAAATGGAAGTTTTCTGGAATAACCGACATGATACAGGCCTCACAGAGAACTCACCAAACAACTCAGATTCAATCAGTCAAAAAACATTTATTAAGACCTACCATGTGTTAGACACTGTAGTAAGTGCTGAAGCTATTAAAAAAAGAAGTCCTTGCCCTCAAAAAATTCAAAATTTATTGGGGGAAGTAATAAAAATATACAAATAAGCTATCTATAAGATCAGTGAGGAATTAAGAGAGAAAAGATACCAGAATTGAGGAATTTGGAAAGACTTCCTATAGAACATGGGATTTTAATTGGGGCTTAATGCAAGTCAGGGATGTAAGTAGCTGAAGTGGAGCATTTCAGGAAAGGGAGATAGGTAGAGAAAATTCCTAGAGCCAAGAGATGGATTATCTTATTCTTGGAATAGCCAGGAGTTCATTGTTACTAGATTAAAGAGTATGTGGCAGACAGTAAGGATTCAAAAACAAAGAGGCTACTGGATAAAAAAGTATATGATGCAGAGCGAAAGGAGCAGAGCCAGAAGAGCACTGTACACAGAGACTGATATACTATGGTAAAATCGAATGTAATGGAATTCAGTACCAGCAGCAATGCAATGACCCAGGACAGCTCTGAGGGATTTATGGTAAAGAACACTACCCACATTCAGAGGAAATCTGCAGGGGAAGAAACATAGAAGATAAACAATTGCTTGAAAGCATGGGCTGAGGAGGACATGATTGGGGATGTGGACTCGAAACTACCACACCAATGCAACTAACAATAATATGGAAATAGGCCCTGAACAAGGACACACTTTACAACCAGTGGAAATGTGCGTCGGCCATGGGTGGGGGGACAATGGGGGGTGAAGGGGAAAGTAGGGGCATGAAGCATGTAAACAGGTTAAAAATGAATATTAATAAATGTTTTTAAAAAGTATATGATATGGAATACGATCCAAAAAAATGTACAGAAAGAAAAAAGAGCAATCAAAAGAATATGAATACAGAAATGTGATCAAAACCCATAAAAATAGTATTGAATAATAAGACTCATGGATGAGCTGAGGCTGATTAAAGAAAAGCTAAAGACAACCTAAAGGAGTTCTTCTTGTTGTTTTAAGAGAAATATTTGAAGAAAGCTGAAAAAAGCAAAAAGATACAAGACCCCTGCACAAGATGGATGGGAAAATGATAAATAGCTACAGAGCATAGGAAAAAAAAACATGCTTATTTCTTATTTTGTTTCTGTTTTCTCAAACAATGAGTCAGACTGCCTCAAAAAGTAGTCATTTATTGGGTCAAAGACAATGGGGCAGGAAATCTCCAATGGCATTGCCTAGGAAATGCCTTTATTTGGCAACTGTGCTGTTTAGAATCTTTAACAATGATTTAGACAAAAAATACAGATGGTATATTTATCAGTATTTGCAGATGATTCATAGTTAGGAAGACTTACTAGCACACTGGATTGCATAATCAGCATTCAAAAAGAGCTTGGTTGGCCAGATTAGCAGAAAGAATAGATTACTCGAATTTTATTAGAATAATTTATTATTTATTAGAATGTTATTAGAATAAGATGAAATTGAAGGGGCTAAGTATAAAATTTTATACTTGTCTTAAAAAATTGTCATTTAGCAATTCAATTAAATTACGGAAACATTTTCTTTCTAGTTCTTTGTTAATACAAATGTTAATATTTTCATATATCATGAAGTTTCCTTTATGCCACTGTGATCTTGCAGAGATATCTACTTACTATGGGGAATATTCCCTGGCTCAAAGTAATGAATAGCTGAGTGATTTTTATCACATCAATCCAAATTGTTTCCCAAAATGGTGGAACCACTTCAGAATTTTAGCAAGATTGTATTATTTAGTTATTCTTCTTATAGGCTGATATAATATTAAATTTGTTAAGCATCTACTATGAGTTCACTGTGCTAGAAATATAAAGACAAAAATGAAACTGTCCTTGTCTTCAATAAGCTTCTGTTTTACTGGAGAGAGATTTAATGTAGAAAGGTAAGTGTAAGATATACTCAAAGTAAATGCAAAATGATTTGGAGGGAAAACACTAACAACTAAATTTATGAGAGATAAATCAAATAATATTTAGAGTAGGAGGTAGCACCTGAGCAGGGTCTTAAATAAGGAAAGGCACTCTGAGAGATGAAGTTGAAAAGAAATAGTATTAAAAGCTCAGTGCATAAGCATTGAAGAAGGTGAAGGAATTTACAGGAAACAGCAAGTAATTCATTTGTTTTGAAGTATATCATTTAGTGAGTAGAAAAACAGATCGTGTAGGTCTTTCAATGCCAAAGGAGTTTTCATTTTATTCCAGAGTCCTGTGTATAATAACAATAACAATATAGCCTAAATTTATTTGTACATTTAGTGCTCTACCAATCTAAGTATCAAATCAATACTTTACAAAACTATGCAAAATAATAAAAATTCTTTTGAAAGAATAAAGATCTAGAATCTCAAAGGAAAGTAATGGGAAAAATAGGAATGGAGGCTAACTAGCACTTCTGGACACCAAATATTATCTGAAGCAGTGGTTATCAAATTAAATGAGATCAGTAATCCAGTATTTGACAAACTGAGTATATGAACTATTTAGAGAATAAATTTGTTACATTATAAACAATACTGGGAAGAATGAAAGGCTGTCAGGAATTAATTAAGTTTAGAGCAATACTTTGCTGTGTACCACAAAAAGCTCAAAATGGAAACACAACCTTATTATTAAAAGTCAGACCACTTATAAAAATTAAAAGAAAACAAAAACCTTTCACATCTAAAGCTTGGTGGAGAATTCTTAATTTAAAAAATAGAAATTATAAAAATAATAAATTTGATTTCATGAAATTAAAAGCATTTTCACAAATAAAAATCTATGCAATTATGATAAAACAAGTGAAAGCACTGATTGCCAAAAAAAAAACATAGACAATTAAGATGAATATAAAGAAGATTAACAGTTATTCCTTAATGGATATGAACAAGTGCCTTTCTAAATAAGGATTCTAAGCTGTATGGCCATTTGAAAATAGAGCAATAATAAAGCACAAACATTTCCCCTCTGTATCAAAAGAGGTCACACTTATGGTCCTTCCAAGTTCACATCTTAATATGTCATTTCTGCCAGATGAGTTCTAATATTGCTGAGGTAGATCACAAAGGTTAGACCTCAGGGTATGGTTGTGTATTTCAAATCTAGACCCCTACACTGCTGGACTCATAATACAAAACTTCTAGGAGGTTCTAGGTTCCTTTGAAACTCACAAAGCCAGAACTTCCATATTAATTTCCTTTGCCTAAAATAAGAAACTACATTTCAGAAAGTAAATGATGATGATGGCCCATATTTATAGGGCCATATGTTAACTTTATACCCTCTAGAGAGGGGGCCTAAGTAATCTTTTCTCACCAGATTTATGCCATTACCAAAGTAGTCAGAAACTATAGAGAATCAAGAAGAAAGAGAGACAGAGTCAGAAACAGATAGAGACAGAGAGACAGAGAAAAAGAAAGGGAAAGACAGACGGAGAGAGAGAGCAAATACTGAGCTCCACCAAAGTGTTTTTGGACATGCTCCCAGTTTCCTAAGTCAAAAATTTCAGCCAATCAGAAAGACTGTTGACTACCATCTAGTTACAAGACAAAAACTAAAAATAGAATGTCTATACATGTTCCAAAGACCCTCAAAGTGTGATAAGAGCAATATCATAATGCATGAAAATTAAGTTAATTTTTTCCTTAAAATTTATTGAAACCATCGTTAAATCTTGATTGGCTCGAAGTTGTTGACACTACATCTGGGACACCTGAATGCAGAGCAGCCTCATAGGAATGTGAGAAATACATGCTCTTAAGCCATGATAGGTCATTCAGGCAAGGAAGTTTCAATCAGCTAAATCAATTCGAGGTATCCTCAATGCCTATTATTGTTAAATGACTTTCTCCAGCTATGGCTAAGGAAAATGTCTTTTCATTAATTGTTAAATTACCTGTGTGTCTCAGTTTGTTCCAGAATCAAAACTACCAAGGGAATGACCACAACTCAGAACTAGCCTAGAACTGCAAAGAACTTCCATTACACCCCTCTGTAACTCCCCCAGGTAGGTCCCCCAGTCTCTTTCCCATGGAAAGTAGACTCAGGGGTAATTTGCACATGTACCAGTCCTCAATTTAATTTTGCTTAACTGATTTTTTCTATTTCTTAAGTTTTTGTTAAAAGTAATGACTCTACTCTCTTGATGAGAGATAAAGAGAAAGGCATATCAAAGGATGAAAGTGATATAAAAAATATAAGATAAAGAATTTAAATCAATTACCTCAGTTATTTCAGTTTTAGTTGGTGAGTTAAAAAAAAGTACTGGGATCATATAAGTCATAACCTCAGTGTCTCAACATATTTGACGATGTATTTCCCTAAAATTATATCTTCAAAGTAGTATACTAAGATCTATGCTTTACATAATAAGGAATGGGTGATAGGCACTGGTTTTGTGATCTCATTACTACAGGGTACTCTTGAATGAAGAAACTATTTCTACCAGTGCAGGTTGGCACCTTCTCTACAACTTGGAGACTTGGAGAGTTACCTAGAGATCTGAGAACAAAAATGTTGTTCTCATTGTTTGTATCCTATCAGTGCGGGATTTTGTGACCAGCAATTCTGGTCACTGAGAGAGGTATAATACCTTCTACAAGGCTGGCTAGAAATCTAATAAGTCAGAGGAAGTTAAAAGCACCTTCCTTATTAAAAAACCCTCAAGTTAGCTGCCTTCTATGGCATGTATTCATTATTTCCAATGATAATATCTCAGCAATATAATGAACTGTTTTTCCTTCATTAGTTTAGCTTTACAACTTTGGTATATAAAGTTATTAAATGAACTCAGTAACAATTTAATAAATTACTTCTCATTGTTTCCATATAAAACAGCCAGAGCTTGCTTATGGGAAATAGAGGAAAAGGAGGAATCACATTTCAAAATGTTTTGCTTTTTCCTTAAGCATGGTTCTTTGATTAACTAGGAAACATTAAATACAGATCTCCAAATGTTTAGGTGATGAAATTTATCTTAATTGAATCTTTTTTGATCAGTCCTCCTTACTGCTAGGTAAAGGTCATAATACTATTATTCTTTACACTTTTCTACTTTAATATGATTCAAGATTGTACTTCTGAGCAACAAAAAGTAGTTTCTTCTATTGTAATTTCTGTTACTGTTAGGAAGGAAGGAAGGAAGGAAGGAAGGAAGGAAGGAAGGAAGGAAGGAAGGAAGGAAGGAAGGAAGGAAGGAAGGAAGGAAGGAAGGAAATG
>NC_058130.1:304285330-304300075 GCF_016433145.1 Gracilinanus agilis | reverse complement strand
AAGGAAAGGAAAGGAAAGGAAAGGAAAGGAAAGGAAAGGAAAGGAAAGGAAAGGAAAGGAAAGGAAGAAACAAATAAACAACCCTGGACATTTATGTTGAACAGGTAATATGTTAACCCAGAGATCACTGAATTTAAAGTCTTAAATCTTGGATTTGGATCCTGCCTATTTTTACTATCTTTGTTACCTTGGAAAAGTAACTTTTCTTTGAGTCAATTTCCTAATCTAAGTTAGGCCAAGTGATATCTAACATTCTTTCCAGGTCTAAAATTATTATGCTATGTACTCAGTCAAAATACAGCCAGAGATATACTCCCACATTTCCAAAGAAAACTGTCCTGACCTTCCCCTAGACTTCGGAAGAGCCCTTAACTTCTTTTTCTCATGATTTTAATGGCAGAACCAAAGGAATGAGACCCACTTTCTCTCCATAATATCCAAGAACTTATTTTCCTTATTTTCTTAAGGAAAAGAGGACTTAAGATACTGTCTGATTTAAGACTGGTTTTCCCCAGGGAGCAATTCAATCCTTCTACAGGATAATGAAACATATTATTCACAGGTATTAATGGTAATTAGTTAGTGAGACGTTCATTTACAGGAAATGGCAACATTCCAATGAACTGAAAACAAGTCCTTTTAGGCCCAAGTAGTTCAGAGAAAGGCTTAGGAAAATGGTCCTTGGCAGCATCTCATTCCCTCATCACCTGAATAAATCTTAATTTTAGAAATCAGTGGGGCTTTGAGCCTAATAAAAGGGATATGAGGTTGAAAAAATACTGAGTTCAGCTAGATAAGTCTAATCCAGTAGTTCTCCAACTTCTTAATCTCATGAACCTTTTTACCCTTTTAAAAATGATTGATGACTCTCAAAGGTCTTTTGTTTATTGGATTATATCTCTCAATATTTACCATATTAGAAATTTAAATATCTAAGTATTATTATGAAAATACTTTTTATCTTGTGGAACACCTGAAAGTGCCTCTCCAGGGGTCCTTGTACCACACTTTGAGAACTGCTAGTTTCTTCCCTCTTCGAACTGTCACACAATGTACGAGTATATTCCAGGCATGAACATAAATAGAAGCTCCATCATTAAGAGGTGGTGGGAGGGAGAGAAGGAGAAGGAATAAGCCTATTTACTATCAACTACTCTACTCGTCTGTGTTCCCTTATAAATAAGAGATTCATAAAACACTGCAAATGAAGGTCATTCACTTTAACTAGAATGAAACACAATAGCAATGTAATTTTCTTAATCTCCTGTATGACTTTCCTTGCATGCATTACATTTCCATCCCTCATTTCTTTTGTCTCATTTCATGTCTTCTATTATAATGGTTTTAATATGCTTATCCTCCAGTCTCTCATTGGCACTGCTTCAATTCACTAACTGTAGGTAATTAGCCTTAGTGTTTCTGAGCCTCTGTTATTCCAACCAGTTGTTTGCAGCATAGTTGGGGGTAGTGGGTATTGTTAACCAGTTCATTTCTTAGTTTATAATTTAAGATTCAAGATATGGCCAATGTCAGCTGAGGTCAGAATGGCCTAGTTTGGTCAAAATTTGAAGCAACTAATTGCTCTGCTTCTGTCTCTTCATTAAACATACATATCCAGTGGCAGATGACTTGTTTAAAAAGATAAATGAGTCAAGTGAGGCTAAAATAAAGCGGGGTTCATTGTGCAAATAACCCTCAAATCTAAAAAGCTAATACTCTTCAACCACATGCTTACACAGAATTAAAAGGCTCTTGGCATTCTTCAGAAGGTAAGTACTAAGAAAATTGATGGGATTAATACCATAGTTGCTTCAAAAGTAAGATTTCTTCTAGAGAAGGAAATGAATTCCATTCAACTCAGAAAAGATTCAATAAATTCATACTCTGTTCACAGCATCATGCTTAGGAAGATACAATTGCAAAAATAACTTAGGCTGTACACCCTTGAGGAATTTACAGTCTAGTAAGGAAGAATAGAGATTATACTATTATATTATTGATTTCCTTCTCCCAGTATGAAAATTTCCTTCATAAGACAGATCCAATCCATCTATGGAGCAGTCATAAATGGCAATGGCTAAGTCATTTTTCCAGAATTATAGAGAGACAGATTCAGAAGCAGGTTTCTTGACCTTCCAAATCCAAGTATATACCACACTGCTTCTGAAGGGGTGGAAGAGAGAATATATGTGCAAAAACAACTCAAATACAAACTCAAGTATTGTCAGTGCATACTTTAGGTACAAAGAAAAGGAAGGGAATTTCCAATGAGAGTGATTCAAAGAAAGTTTTACAGAAAGGAGCAGAATTTGAACAAGGTATGAAAGGACAAGTAGGATTTAAAGAGACAGGAATTTGAAGTCTGGGGCATGGATAAGATCTGCTGTGTTCTCATTACTTAACCCTTCTATAGACTAAAAAAAAATTCCCTAGCTGCTCATGGTGAGGATACAAGGAAAAAGGTCCACAAGAGTGTATTGAAAATCTAATGAAATAATGGACCCCTGATTCCTGTTCTGGAAAGGATCCAGAGGATGGTAAGGAACCTCAAGCGTATGCCATATGGTGATCAGTTGAAGGAAACTAAAGTTTTTGGCTTTGAAAAAAAGAACAATTTGAAGGGATATGATTACCATCTTTATGTATTTGAAAAGTTTTCAAGTAGAAGAGAGATTTGATTTATTCTGCTTGGACTCAGAGGACAGAACTAAGAGTAATGGATGGAAGCTACAAAAGGGTACATTTCTAATTGATATAGAAAGGAAAAATTCATAGATTAAGGGTTGTGATCCAAGTCCATGAAGGAAATACCTACACCAAAAAATCACGGATCTTTGAATTATGGAAGTATTGCTATCAGTATATATAGAACATATATAGCATATGTTATTATATATATATAGCACATATATATATGGCAGGTAGGTGGTACAATTGATAAAGCACCAGACCTGGAGCCAGTAAGTTCTGCATTCAAATCTAGCCTCAGATATTTACTAGCTGTGTGACCCTGAGCAAGTCATTTAACCTTGTTTGCCTCAGTTTCCTCATCTGTAAAGTGAGCTGGAAAAAGAAAAGGCACACAACTCCAGGATCTTTGCCAAGAAAACTGTGAATGGGGTTATGAAGAGTCAGACATGACTAAAATAGCTGAACAACAATAACAAATACACATATATACAGATTCTTTGAAGACATAACTCAAGGTCACCATGTACATCTTTCATATATGCTTCTCTGGTCTACCTTTAAGGAACATTGTTTTAAACCTGACTTAAAAATGCCTTAACTCTATTATCTGCACTAACTGAAGGTGACAATGATTATAATCATCAAAAAATGCATAATTTTAAATAGATTTGTTTAGTTTTTGAATACAGCATTTTTAGGGTAGCATTAATAGATATAACTTTCTAATCATGCATAACTTAATATTAAAATCAGTGTGCATTTTCTGAGCACACATTAACTGGGAGCTAAGCAGAAAAATGCTAAGTGGCCAACTGAGATGATTAAATTTTTTTGTTCATAATCACTCAATCAGCAAGCATTTATTAAATGCCTACTATACACCCTGTGCTATGTTGGGGATACAAAGCAAAAGAAAAAAAAGAAAAGAAAAAGAAAAAGAAATAATATTTGATATCAAGGAGTTTACATCTTATTTTAATTTTTTTTTGGAGGGGAATGGCAATAACTATTACCCAGATACAGTGCTATAGGAATTACTTGGAACAACAAATGATTTTTTTTTTGCTTTCACTTTTTAAAAGCAAAACATACATACATGTTTCTATTCACACCAAGCTGTCATTGAACAAATGAAATCAGATTGGGGAATTTCCTAAAGCTTTAGTTAGTTATCTTGCAGTTGAAAAGTATAGATTTAGTCCAGGATAGGAATGAGATGCAAATTAGACTAATTTTCTTTAGAAGACTGTGGAGTCACTTCTTGGCAACCTGAATATAAAACAGCCATGAGGAGCTCTAGGTATTCTGTTTGGCTCGTGAAAAACAATGAGTCAAAAGAGTCAACAGAGCTTTGCTCAGCTGTATCACCTAGAGTTGTCCTTGATGCATATTTTTATTGGCTATCTTTTTCCTGCTTGGTTAACAAGATCTTTCGTTATGTGTCAAAAGTCCTAAGAGTATTTCATTTTGATATAATCACAAACATAAAATAAAAGAGAACTAACCAAAAAGAGTGCCATATATATGACTTTCACTGGTCATGTTTTGATTTCAGTTCGTTGGTTTTTAAGAATAGATATTACTCCAGTGAAATAGACAAGCGTTGTAATTCTTAAAGATATATTTCAATCACTGTTAGAAAAAAAGAAGTGGCTATTGGTGTGGGCAAGTCACATATTCCAGGGATCATTCTAGCCCACAGTGAAATAGGGTCAGTCACTCAGAAGAGCCAAAGAAAGTGAAAATGGAAATAAAGAATAGCAAGAAATGTCACATTGCTGTTTTGAATCAGCCTAATCGAACCTCTGATAATAAGCAAAAACCTTCAGAGGAGCCTGGAATGTAGAGCTGTTGTTCTTGACCCCTCTACAAATATATAAATTTTGGGAACTTGAAAGAATAGTGAGAAGTCCATTATAGTTATTATTAAAATTGTTGCTGCTTTGCTGCCTCAGCTGTTGTTGTTCTTGTATAAACAGCTGCTAAGGGTTCCTGGTATTTTATTTATTTGCACTGAGTTTGGAACTTGTGCCTTCTTTGAGGGAATGTTAAACTCTGAGAAATACATTGATTTTCAATGGAATTGTTCAGTAATTACAGAAACTCCCTAATGAAGATATAGTATTATAGCACAGTCTTGCACCATGCCACATGTCAAAAAATTGAGAAATTAAGCCAAAAAATGAAGATAAATATTCTTTAGTGACTTGGTAACTGACTTAATTTAAAACCTCTGTGTATGGGGGGTAGGGTGGGGGGCAGCTAGATGGCTCAGTGGATTGAGAGCCAGACCTAAAAAAAGGAAGTCATGGGTTCAAATATGGCCTCAGACACTTCTGATCTGTGTGACCCTGGGCAAGTCACTTAATACCCATTGCCTAGCCCTTACCACTCTTTGCCTTGGAACCAATACACAGTATTGATGCTAAGACAGGAGGTAAGGATTTTTTTTTAAAATCACTAAGGAGCAGCTAGATGGCTCAGTGGATAGAGATCCAAGTCTAGAAATGGGAGGTGTTGGGTTCCAATGTGACCATGGACACTTCCTAGCTCTTTGACCATGGACAAGTCACTTAACCTCAACTGCCTAGTCCTTGCAGCTCATTTGTCTTCAAACCAATACTTAGTTATCCATTCTAAGATGGAAGAAAGAATTTTAATAAATAAATAAAGCTTCATTGAAAATATACAGACTATAAAGCCATATCATTTATTAGGGCTACATATAATCAACGCTAGAGTTAGAAAAGTAGTCTGTTTTTCAAAGGCATGCTTAATACTTAATATGGTAAAATTGTGGATTCATGATAAGGAATTAGAGAATATAATATACAAATTTTGTGAACTCGATGACAATTCATGTAAAAAGTGACTAAAACAAAAAAAGAATATTTTGCATATTTATTTTTAAAGACAAAAAAAGTTGTAAGATTTATTACATGTCAATATATTTAATTATTTTACTTTATCTTAAATAATTTGTATAACATGTAAATATAAATTATGTAAAATGTAGACATAAGGTGATTTGGGAATAGAAATAGCTTCTGGGAGGATTCAGAAAAATCTTGCAGAAGATGGCACTTGAGCCATTATTTGTAACAGTTGGTAACAGCTACAGTAAGGAAGGAGTGCATTCCAGCCATGAGGACAAAGGCAAAGGTGACATTGGAATCTCCTATACAAGGAATGATAAGCAAGTCCGTTTGACACATGCATTGGGTGTGTTAAGGGATAATCTAAACAAGTGGATCATCAGTAGTGGCTATTTCTATTCAAAGACATTCACATATACAATATATTTGGGGAGGTGGGTTCAATATTGTGCCTTTGCTCCTAATTCATCTTTAAGTGAAATTCTAATCCAAAAAATTTAGAAATTCTAATCTCAGAAAAGTTAGGGTGCTTGTGGCTCCTTACACGGTCTCCTACTGGAAGAATAAAATACATCTCACAAAAGCCTACACATAATATTTTTACTGTATTTGGCAGGCAAGAGCAGAACTTCTGTTTAAAAATGCATTTTTTAAAGCATCAAAGCCATGAAGGTTCCTGTGAAATATAGTGCCCTATCTGAACACAATAGAGGGAGCCAAGCTTCCTGCCTCCTCTACCACCCAGTCCCACCATCCAGGAGGCTTGAGATGAAATGAGATGTCAGAGCTGTTCTAGCACTCTTGTGATGACTCATCCCCCCAGCACCACGTACCCTTTGCAGAGAGTTGTTGTTGTTTTTTTTGTATTATTTTCTCTTCATTGCTCATGATGCTGATGCTTAATGGACATTTTTGCCCTTTAAAAAAAATACATTGTCAAACCAACAAATACTCATACAATGAGGCAAAAAGTACTCTTCACCCAGTTGGACTACAGAAGGCTGGCATTGCTTGTACATAGAATTAGAATATGCCTTTCAGGTTGGTATTACTGTTAAATATACTTCTTCAGGCCATGGTACAAAATGACTTTAACCTAGCATTAAAAGTTTCGTATAGAGAAAGTCTTATCTCTAGATTCCTACACATCATTTTTGGTTGGAAGGAGTGATAACATATTCTGACTTGCAATGGGGAAGAACCCCAAACCTAATTAAATGCTAAGAAGAATATAGAAATGAGAATTAAAGTTAACTCTTTCTGTGTATTGTTGTGAATGCATCATCTCTTTTATGGGTTACCCATAAACAGATGACATAGATCCTATACCAAGTTAAAACACACAACTCCACAATTCTTTTAGCAATTAATCCTATAGTGGACAGTAAAATCTGTTGTAATGAACTATCTCTATTGAGCTATTCATTATTTAAATATCTTATTGTTACTTGGTTTTTCAAGTAATCTGTTAAACTAAAAAACACTTTTTTTGAAGTCAGGGATTAGGTCTTATTCTTACTAATATTAAAAAAATATTGAATTAATTGGAATATTTAACTGAAAATTAAAAACAATTTGTCCAACCATATAATTGATGCCTTGTAAATGCACTTTTATTTAATTGACCTAAATTAAGAAAATAAAATCTTAGTTGGGTAGAGGAAAGTTAGATAATAAGAATAAGGATCATAGCATCACAGATTTAGAGAAGGGACCTCAGGTGCCACTTTTCTAAATCCCTCATTTTATAGAGAAGGAAGCTGAAGTCCTAGGAGATTAAGTGATTTGTCCATGATTACAGCAGTAGTAAATGTCTGAAGAGGATCTGAAACCACTTTTCTGATTGTAGAAGTTTGGCACTTGAAGGCATGCTCAAACCAGCTAGGTGTTATAATAGAGAACTGAGCACGGGATCAGAAAGACCTGAGTTCAGATCTCTCCTCAGGTACTTAATAATTCTGTGACCCTGAGCAAGTCAGTTAACCTTCATTCGACTTTGTTCCCTCAACTGTAAAATGAAGAGTAATAACATCTACCTTGGAGGATCCAACAAGATAATAAATATTAAAAAGTACCTGGGATGTAATGGACACCATAGAAATCCTTGTTCCCTTCCCTCTTAGAGACCATATAGTTTTCTAAAGCCCATGAGATTGTCTAATCTCATTTTACAGTATAATCTGGGTCTACAAGAGACAAAGACTTGCCCAGTTGGATATGGGGAAGAAATATTCAGTTCATTCTCACAAATTATCATTATTTTCATTTTTTGGTTACTTTTAGTATTATACATGATTTAGTGAGAATATGTATTCATCTCTGACATAGCCACAGAACCTTTTTGTCCTACTTCAAGACTTCCTACAACATAGCTGAGAACCATCCAGGACTGATCAACTCTGCCAAGACTGCAGACTACCCAAGTGGCTCCTGAACACTGGGGCTTTCACTTTTATATTTGAAAGAACAAATTAGTCTACAAATCACCAAACATTTGTTGAGTACTTATTATGTTAGGCACTCAGCGTCTGCCCTCAAGAAGTTTACATGCTTAGTCATAGTGGAAGAGGAATATGTGGGAACCACTCAGACCCCACCCCATTAGGGACCTTCTGTTGGCTGAAGATCAAACACAGCATTCTCACTGCCTCTCTCAGATAAAACAGGAGCATACTGGAACGACTGAGATCCTCCCCCTGGTCCTTGCCCAACAACATATTAATTTTGTTGTTTAATCATTTGCATCATTGAAGTCATGTTTTCCTGCTTCTCCTTACTTTTTCCTAAGTCAGCTGACATAGATCATCTAATGCTTCTCTGATTTCATTATCTTCATAACTTCTTATGCTGCCATAATATCCTATTATCTTTATGTACAACATTTATTTGACCATTCTGCAGTTAATGGGAAATCTACTTTGCTTCTAGTATCAGAGTTTGAGGTGAGAGGGGGTTGCTCATTTATTTTGGGTTTTCTTACTATTAAAAGTGCCTTTTGTCAGTGTTTTGGAGTTAGCTAATTATCGTCCAAAGACACATGGCACCTTTCTATCTTGAATTCTTTAGAATATGAGCCTAGCAATAGAATCTGAGTCATAAGCATGGACATTTTGGTCACTTCCACAATTAATTCCAAATTTCTTTCCTGAATGGATGGATGAAGTCACAACACTACCTATAGTCTATTGGTATACTTACTGGAATCCTTCCAATTCCTATCTTTGGTCACATTTGTCATCTTTCTAGGTACAAAGTAAAACCTAACCTCAGAATTGTATTGATTTGCATCCCTCTCATTGTTGGTAACAGATAAGTGTTTCATGTTGGACAAATTTATTTCTGAGAACTATTTGAGAACTAAACTATCATTTAATCATTTATCCATTGAGGAATGAATTATGGTCTTATATACATATTAATTCTCCATATATCTTGATTATCAGAACATTATGAGAGATACCAAAATTATTTTTTTCCAAAATTATAATTGCCCTTTTTATTCTTCTTTCATTGATTTTTGTTTAGGTGAAGCCTTTCAAATTTCATATAATAAATTTACTTTTTATATTTTAAATTGCCTATTTCCCTCATTTTTTAAGAACTCTCCTTCATTGCCATAGCTCTGAAAGGTCCCTGACATAGTTCTTGTATAAGGTTTTTTTTACAACAATTTGACTAATAATTTTATCATTCCACTAAAATGTCTTTGTCCAAGGTTAGCTAATTATTGTCCAAAGACACAGACTCTGTTCTCATTCTTCTTGATTCTCTGCAACAGTTTTTAACCCTTATCTCCCATCTTAGAATCAATACTAAGTACTGGTTCCAAGGCAGAAGAGCAGTAAGGGCTAGGCAACAGAGGTTAAATGGCTTGCCCAGGGTTATATAGCTAGGAAGTATCTGTGGTCACATTTGAACACAGGACCACCACCACCCCCCACTCCCAGACCTGGCTATCAATCCACTGAGCCACCTATATGCCCCCTCTAAAAATTTTAACACTGCTGACCATTCCTTCCCCTTACCTGCTTTCTCTAACACTAGCTCTCACAAAGATGTTTTCCTTTGTCTGCTGCCTGTGCTATTTCTCAGTCTTGTTTTCAGAAGAGTAGGCTATATTCTATCCACCAAGTATAAATGAAATCAGACTATATCTTTGGTCCTCTTCTTCCTATATAATCTCTATGTTTTCATCTGGGTTGACTTAATATCTCTCTGCCTATATATACCTATCTTCCTACTGAGTTTCAGTCCCACATGAACAGTTCCGCCTGGCATCTCAACTTAATTCTAAAGCAAAACTCATTGAACCATTTGACAAGTGCCAAAAGAACTTTCTTTCCCCCAAAACCTGCACCTGTCGAGAACTTTTCCATCTTTTCAATTACTCGGTTTGACATCCTTTGTGTCAACTTCATCTTTTTCCTTTTAAGCCTCATAGCCAAGTCTTGTCAATTCTTCTCCCACATTATCTTTTCATCTGTCCCCTTTTCTTCATTCCTGTGATCATTTCCCTAGTTCAGACCTTTATCAGCCATGACCAAGAATACTATGAGGCCCTTTTAATTAATCTCCCTGATTTATTCTCTCCCCATTCAAATACATCCTCCACACTAATGCCAAAATCATCTTTCTAAAGCACAGACCTGCGCATGCCATTTTCTTGCTTTAAAAAACTTCAGTGGTTCTCTATTGCTTCAAGAATAAAATATAAACTAGTTTATTTATGACTTAAAACCTTTTAGGGTTTGGTTCTGACCTATATTCCTAGTAATTTTCATATTACCCTTCTTCACAAGCTTTAAACCCTGGCCAAACTGGCTTATGTACAGTCCCCTGTATGCAACATTATAGTCTCTACTTGTGTGCCTTAAACAAGATGTACCTCATTTTTGGATTACTTCTCACCTTGGTTACTTGGAATCTGTAGTTTTTTTCAAACCTTCTACATTAATGTCCCCGAGTTCTCCCTTTGTCTGAATTTGTTTTACATTTGATTCATACTTCTTTTTGTACAAATGTTGAATTCCCATGGTAGAGTATAAGTTCTTTCAGGGAAAGTACTTTTGTTTTTTGTCTTTGTGCAATGCCAAGTAGACAAGTCAAAAAATATTGATTAAGCACTATGTGCCAGGCACTGTGCTAAAACACTGATGAAACAAACACAAGTAAAAAGATATGTTTTGGAGCAGCTAGGTGGATCAGTGGATAAAAGTGATGGAAGGTCCTAAATGCAAAGTCTCTGGGCAAGTCATTTAACCCTAATTGCCTAGCCCTTGGTGCTCTTCTGCCTTGGAACCAATATTTAATATGAATTCTAGGATGGAAGGTAAGAGTTAAAAAAAATGTTCCCTGCCCTCAGAAGCTTACATTCTAATAGGGAAGGGCAACACATAAAAGGGACCTGAAGAGAAAAAGGTTGGGGGGAGAGGGGCTGGGATCATACCAATGAAGCCCAGAGAGTTAGAAGCAGAGCCAGGACTAGAATGAAAGATGTTTGTTCTAGGCATTCCTCAGAATGAAAGGTCTAGGAGGAACTCACCAATGGGAGGAACAGGGCAGGAACACAAACACAGAGGAGGAAGGTAGCTGAGATATGATGGTGAGGCCCAGAGAGTCAGAAGAAAGCCAGGGAAAAATAAATGTCTTCACATAATCAATGCTTAATAAATAGAAATTGAATTGAATTGAGTTCAAATAGTCTTTGTGAGGTGAAAAATGATTTTGTTAAATGAAGGGAAGAAATACACAAAGAATTGGAATTATCTCCCAAATATTAAATAGAATTTTATTAAAGAATTAGAAATATGTGTCTTACTGCCTCAGGATTTTCGTGTGTGTGTGTGTGTGTGTGTGTGTATTTAAGGTTGGAAAGGAACACTGTGCAGTTATGAGTCTTAAAATTCTTGCTTTTCTAAAGAAAGTATATAGCAACATAAACTTAGAAAAAACAACAGAGCCACCTGTTGGTTAAACAAAGAAAATGACACCTACAAAACATTCTAGAAAGACTGAATTGCTTTCTTTATGATCAGTAATACAATTTACAATTATTTTCTAAAGGTTAATTCCTAGGATTTTTTTAAGGAGATGATAAAATTCTAGATAATCTGACTCTCCTCTTTCCCACCACCACCAAGAAGGAAATATATTGTTTCAGAAAGGCATGTCTCCTACAATCTGGTATCTTCTCTGCTTCCTCCTCTTCTTTCTCTTCCTCCTCTTCCCCCTCCTTCCAGAAGGGCTGACTGATGAGATTTCTTTTCTTTTTGACTGGGAGTGAACCCACTATATTCATTTCCATACATCTCTAAGGCATGAAGCTGAGTACTACTTCCCAGGCCCTTTCCAAATTTAGGGATTAAGGAGACAGGTGAAGGCCTCTGTGCCAGTGTCATGGGATTTTTTCTAGAGGGGACAGGGAAGACAGGGAAGGAGCAGTTGGAAGAAGTTGACAGGTGCCATATAGTTACTTTAATTGTCTCTCCAGCTGGGTAGCACAGTGGATTGAGAACCCAGCCTAGAGTTGGGAGGTCCTGGGTTAAAATCTGGCTTTAGACACTTCCTAGCTGTGTGACCCTGGGCAAGTCACTTAATCCCTATTGTCTAGCCCTTACCACTCTTATGCCTTGGAACCAATGCATAGTAATGATTCTAAGGCAGAAGGTAAGAGTTTAAAAATACATAATAATTTAATCATTATCTTTCTAATTTGGGTATAATGCTGTAGTTTGGGGTGTTTTTTTTAAAGATATATCTACAACTACTCATACAAATTCATTATCCTTGGTATTTACATTACTTTCCCAAGACCTACAAAATGAACTAAGAATTTCAACACCAATCTATTGTTTCTCATTGAAATATTGATTAATGTATAAAATGTGTAATGTATAAAAAAACTACAGATTCCAAGTAACCAAGGTGAGAAGTATTCCAAAAATGAGGTACATCTTGTTTAAGGCACACAATTAGAGACTATGTAGTATTTAATTCTGACTTTTTATGTTGCAATCCAATTTAATCATTTTTGAAATTATTTGCAGCACTGTGCCTTCCAAATAAAGGAACAAAAATTCTCTAAAGTTATTTATCAGGGGGCAGCTGGGTAGCTCAGTGGATTGAGAGTCAGGCCTAGAGACCGAAGGTCCTAGGTTCAAGTCACTTGACCTCCATTGCCCACCCTTACCACTCTTCCACCTAGGAGCCAATACACAGAAGTTAAGGGTTCTAAAAAAAATAAAGTTATTTATCTCAAAAGATAAGTCAAATAGTTTTAGTCTTAGAGTTTTTAACTGGGAATATCTTCTTTCAGATTTGGCCTTTTAATTGATGATAGCAACTGTATCTTCAGGATCTTTTTACAAAATAATTGAGGTTGTGTCTCAACTGTATAAAATTACCTTAATTAAATAGTACTACATAGCAATAGAGTAGCCAGATATTTTTTCTAAAACTGATTGTTCTGAAAAACAAATTTTCATTTACAATATTTTGAGATGAGTACTTTGAGTATTGCTTCATTTTCATGATTCACAGAGAAAACAAAAAGCAATGTAGAAAACAATATTGCAATTATGTTTTTGGACAGTTTATTGAACAAAGGGCCATTTTCAGAAGTACAATACTAATTACATTTGTTGAAGAAAGATTAAACAATTTAGAATATTCTATTGTAATTTAGAAATGACATTTTTTGAGTACACATGAAGTAGCGTGAGGAACAAGTGTCTTTCAGATATATAGTTTAAGAGTACAGGAATAGCCATATGGTATATAAAGTAAGAAACTACCTACCTAATTAAAAGAGATCACATTCCTAAATTGTTAGAAATACCTTGCATGGTATCCATACATAAATAAACATTCAATTTGCTAATGTTATACATAACACAAAAGGTAAATCTAATAGTGGAATCAGACATTGTTTGAGACATTTATGTGAACCTCATACAATATTATTAAAAAATGTTTTCCCTCCCTCTAAATGTAATTAGAGGCCTTTAGTCTTCACAGAAATATAAGAATCGAATCATCACAAAATCCAATACCTCGATCTCATGGAAAGACAAAATTTTAGTTTAAAATATTTATTTAAAATTATATGTTTATATGTATGTATATGTATATATGCACCAATGATGTTTAAATATAGAGTATTATTGTGTCATAAGAAGTGAAGGATTCAGAGTAGCATGGGATGACATATTACAAGTGTATACGTGTAAATCTTGTACCCTTGGACTTGATCTCCCACCATTCCTTTCCCTGCATCCCCACATTTGCATTTTCACATGTTGTTTATAAGTTTGTGATAAACCTGCTCTCTCTCTTTTTTCCCCCTCGTGCATGACTGAGAAAGCTGGTTTTTTACTCTAGCTTGTTTATTTTTCTTTAAGTTATTAGTTAATAAATCCTTATAAAAATATAATACTTGAAGTATTCAAATATTAATTATAATTCTCACACTTTGTAGATTAAATATGAATTATTCAACAATCATTCAGTCAATGAAATATTTATAAAGTGTATTGTGCACACCAATATATCCAAAGACAAAAACAACAGTCTCTGCCTTCAAGGAACTTTCTTTCTACTAAGGAATACAACATTTAAAAAGAAAAGAAAATGCAATATAATCTGAGGAGAGCTTTAATTAGCAGGCATCAGGAAAGGATTCTCAAAGAGGAGGTAGAAGCACTCTGCCTTGAAAGAAGTTAAGAGTCCTACAAAATGGAGGTGACAATCAAGTGAATTCCAGGCAAGGGAGGCAGCCTTTGCAAAAACATGAAGGCAAAAGAATTAGGAAAATGGTAAATAGACTGGTTTAGATGAAATATAGAAAGTATGAAAAGAACTCTTGTAAAATAAATCTGGAAAGCACAGCTAGAATTTTTAACTAAATCAAAAACACAAAAGAAAAAGTGAATGCCCACCAATGGGGAAATGGCCAAACATATTGTGATATAAACATATGGGAATATTATTTCACAAAAAATGAAGGATTTAGAGCACTTTAAAAATCTTGAGAATTCATATGAGAATTCATGCAGAGCAAAAGTAAGCTTAACCAGGGAACCAATTTACATAATAGACACAATTATGCAAAGGAAAACAACATTAAAGGGTCTCAAAACAAAGGGTAGGAAGAAGGAAGGAAGGAAGGAAGGAAGGAAGG
>NC_058130.1:304263440-304284947 GCF_016433145.1 Gracilinanus agilis | reverse complement strand
AGGAAGGAAGGAAGGAAGGAAGGAAGGAAGGAAGGAAGGAAGGAAGGAAGGAAAAGAGAGAGAGAAAGGAAGAGGTAGGGAGGGAAGGAAGGAAGGAAAGAAGGAAGCAAGCAAGGAAGCAATAAAAGTGAAAAAATATTATGGAAGTAGAAGGAGTTGGCAATTGACTTGATAATCTGTGGCAGAAGAAACAAAGATTAACCACAAGATGGAAAAACAAAATCTAATGGGAACTGCTGTTAAATTAATTGAAAGAGGAGATTTGGAGAGTGGGGAAGCTAATGAGTTCAGATTTTGACATCAAGTCCATTGTGTTCAATTATGAAGTCCTGACACTCAAAACTGCTATTTTTTTAGATGGTCTGTGAATTTTTACATATACTTGGTATAAAATATTATACTGAGCTTTCCGGTTAATAAAATTAAGTAAAATAGACCTCTTCATAAAATATGGTGCTCATTGAAATAAAAATTACTTTCCAGAAAGTGATTACTTCTTTAAAATTTATTGAAAAAGATAATTTGTCTCAATTCTTCAGTTGACTATGAGGTAATACTTTTGTTATTTTATAAACGTGTACATAGATTGATTGCTCTGGTGAACTTTACAATAAGTGTTGTATTTATTGATTTTAATATATTTGCTAATATATCAAAAACCACTAAGCATGCCAAATGGTTTCCATAGTAAAAAGAATATTTTTTCCACTTGTATAAAAATAAACTTATATTTATAAAACAGTTTAATTAAAATTTAATAATGTCATTTTCAAAATGACATTTTGAAAAAGTGAGAAATTTAAATAATTGATTTTAAATAGTCCTCCAATATAACCCTGCTGAATTAAGGTATCATTCTCCTATTTTTATTTATAATAAAATATATTTTAAAAGTTTACTTTTCCTAAATATTTATAACATGTTATTTGCATAGCTAGGGTAATTGTACATAACTTGTGCATATTAATTTTGTATTTACATATTATAAACATAACCTCAATACTCAAAAGTTTAAATAACCCCATACTATACAATTATATACAAAAATAGTAAAAGGGCAGCTTCTACATTAAAGTTTCTATTAAAAATAGTGAGAATTTTCATATGCAAACCACTTACTGAATATAAATGACCGTATTCTGATTATAATGCATGGATTGCAATTTGCATTGTTAGAAGGAACTTTTGAATTAAAGAAACCAAAGATCCATCTAAGTATTTGCATATTAACACTGCATTCATCTGACATCACTGAAGAATGAAGTGTTTCACATTAAGTTAACTTTCTAGATAACTTAAGGTTTCTTTTTAAACACTTTCTGTGTGTGTGCGTGCGCAAGTGTGCACATGTGCACAATGGGTAGGAGTGCAAGAAAAATATTTTTCATTTCTAAAATATATTAAATATTTCTTTATGAAACAATATCAACTGAATACAACTAAACTTTCTTGTGCATTCGGTGTCTTCATTACTACTGAGGTATATAGTGACATCTTCTATACATTTAGTTTTTTTGTTTTTGTCAATGTTATTAAGTAATTCTTTTGTCCTTTTTCTTGGTGTCATTTCACATTGCTCTCAGTATCTCTACCAAGATCTGTCCTTAGTTTCTACCTTTGCACTTTCTCTCAACAGGTGCAATTATTTGTACCTTAGACATGCTAAGTCCTATAAGTGCTCTCCTCTCTAGTAGCATTTTGGCATTTTCCTCAGATTCAAAGTCTCCTTGGTGCCAATACCTCATACTTGTTCTCCAGCTTCCCTCATCCTGGCACTTTGGTTCCTATAAATTTATCATCCTGCTTGGTATCCATGTTCTTTTAGTTTTTCTCAGGCTTTTCTCTTTTACTGTTCTCTAGTCCTCAAATATATGACCCAACTTTAGTTTAAATTTCTGGTTCCTAAACTTCTGTTTACTGCTTTCTGGCTTTTCCATCTACCTTAATTTCTGCTTCTCTGTCTGGGTTCTGATTTTACATTTGATCTGCACACTCTCTCACACTCCAGAGTTGTTGATAGACTTCAAGATAGCCTAGTTTTAGATTATCAATGCCTTATTCCAGCATATGATTTGTTTCCCCTTCCTATCTTCCTTCTTCACTCACTCCACTATTCCATGGTTTATAGCATTTACCTCTTAAAGGTGTTCACTCACTGTTATTAGAATACTGTAAAATCAGAGGTGTCAAACTCATAGTTTATGGGTTTCCTGAGTCTGGCTGCAATCAGATTAAAGTTAAATTGCAAAATATTTATTGAAATAAATTAAAATGCAATATATTATATAGAATGTTAATTTGTGTTCTATTTAAGTTTTGACACTTCTGCTATATATTAAAGTTTACCGAAAAAGCAAAAGGTAATAAAAACTGCTAGATAATAAACGTTATTGTCAGTAGTATTATTCTGCATTCAATTCTTAAGTCAATACATTCCATAAAAGGTATCGCAGTTGACTCTACACTTCAACTATGGGATTTGTACATCGACATAATTTTCTTTGATGCTGAAGAAAGTTTTAATCCTGTGTTCTAAAATAACTGATGCTTCTTAAAGCCTGATCCAGCCCATAAACTCTTACAGTATGACATCTTGATAGTGAAAAATTTTACTTTTTATCACATTTTTCAAAATGTCTTAAAGATAATATTTTAATACTTCATCTGTAAGCAATTTATTTAATGGGCATTTGGTATAGGCAAAGATTTGTGGTAAAGGTTATAGTTATTATGTTGAGAGTTTGTTGTTTTGTTTTGTTTTAAATAAGGAAAATTATTTTAAATGATATCTCAATATCATTAGAAATATCAGTGTCTGTCTCTTCAGGAATACTTTTAAAAAAAAGGTGAACATACATATACTCGGTATCTACTAGATTATAAAAAAAGTAGATAAAGTACAATTTTTAAATGACTTACAATCCAATGACATCCCATGATAAAGGAGTTTCTAGAATAAAAGATGAAAAACTAGAAATAAAACACAATCATCTAGTCTTGTCCCATACATAACCAGCGCAGCCCTAGATCTGCTTTAAAATAATCCTTACTACCTAATAATTGTGCATTAGGCTCTGAATAATTTAAGTTTTGACACTCTAGAACTAAAGTAGTTAATAAATAATAGTCACTTTTTTAAGGTATTGAAGAAATTTGATTGTCTATGGCTTTTATAAAATTGGATTGATATTTTACTAGTTCTGTGCTAACAGTGTCAATTTACTTTCTTTACAATATTTCTTTGGAATTTAGTGTGAATAGATTATCTTTGTTTTTATGTTTAGTTTGGAATTTCATACCTCAGAAAAAGAAAACAACTATATAACATTAAATCTCCAGGTTTGGGATCTTTTTAATGAAATATAAATGTACAGTATCTGCTTTCTTACTTCTGAAATGGCAAAAGTAAATATTCTTTAACCTCTAAAAACTGAATCAGTTGTTGTATCTCTTGACCACATCCAAAGTGTGATTTTTTTTTTCATTTGGTGTGGATAATGCTGCAATGGTAATACAGTTCTTAAAAAAACTAATCATTCTTATGTCAAATGTCCTCTTCTTTTCTCTTTTATCCATCATGTCTTACTTTGCTGTGATCAGGTTCTACTGGGACAGAAGCCACGACTATGTTCTCACTCTGGAATGTGACATTTGTGCCAGCTGAAGGAGGCTTATATAAGAAGATCGCAAGGGCATTGAAGAGGATAGTTAATGCTTTACAACCAAAACCTGAAAACAAATAAAAAAATAAAACCATAGGTTTCAGTAACTTGGAACAAAAGTAAACTCTCTCTATAGTAAGTAATCAGGATCTTAACAGTTAAAAAGTTATGTTTCTCCTCTGTGAATCTTTTAAATGCAGTGGAATAGATTTTAAGCATTAATTAAATTAATTAAGTTAATTATTATTAAATAGGTGCTCAATGTTTGAAATTGACCTAAGGTATAGATTTTTCTTATATATTAGCAAATATATTAAAATTGGGAATGGAATAAGCATTTACCAAGCATCTACTTACTATGCACCAAGCATTTTGCTAAGCACTTTACAAATACTATTATATATGGTCTATATATATATATAGTTTTCCAGTTTTGTCCAACACAACTAATTGAACCTGACTGCCAATCCCTTCTAAATAAGTGGAAGAATGGTTTATCACGACTAATTATTATAATATCAATATATATTATGTTCTCATAGAAAAAAAGATAAATATGCCTTAGGTCAGCAAGGGACTGTGCTAAATGCCTCCTAATTGGTCTCTCTGCCCCCAGTGTGACCTCATCTTCCACAGAACTGCTAAACTAAACTGATATCCATCCTAAAGCTCATATCTCACTATTTAACCCATCCTCTAACTCAAAAAACACTGATGACTTCTTATGCGTGTAAGACAAAATACAAAATCCTTAACCTGGAATTTAAAGCCTTCTACAATCTAGCTCTCACCTTATTTCCTGGCTTTATTTCTCTTTATTAATTCTCCATTTTAGTTGGACTGCCTTGCTCATTCCCACTTTGTGAAATTCCTTGTTCTTCAATTGTACCTTTGAACCAATAATCCTCCATATCTTGAATATGCTCCTTTCTCAGCTGAGGCATAAAAATTCCTTGGCTTCTTTCAAGAGCACAGTATAAGCTACATCTCCTACAGGGGTCTTTTCCTGATTCCCCATTCTCTTCCTCTTGAGATTACTTCATATAACATTGTATTTCAAAAGAGAATAAAAGATTGTTCTCTCTGTTGTATGCACAACAGAGTCTGACAAAAACAATTTTACTTAATTTAGTGTTAACCTGCTATCCAAGCTATCACTGTTTGAGAAAGAGAAGAGGAAGAGGATGGAGGTAGAAAGAGTCATTCAAAATAGCACAATTTTCCATACCCTCAAATACACCAATTTCTGTCACAGGGTCATTGAAGTAATATTTTTTAGGACTCTTGAATCAGAAAATCACACTATGTAAAAATTCAGTTTTGAGTTAACTTCTCAAAATGATATTTACTATAGAATTCTATGACTGACAATTTCCTTCAGAGTTCTCCAAGTATAAACAAAGACACCTCATCAGGATATAGAAGAGGAGACAGTTCTTAGATAGATCTACTGCTTAATCACTCCAGGTAGTCAATATTCTTAGCAAGACAAGAGCAGTACTCTTAGTTTTAAGTCTTGGCTATAATCTTTAATGTACTTCTCAGGGAAAAAAAGTCTTTTGTCCCCCACCTAAACCAACTCCAAACAGGGGTCTGGATAGGGTTATTTTTAGACTAGAATTCATTTTTTCTTACCTTTTTTTAGATCATTTATTTTAAGACCAGAATTCATTTTAAGATCATTACAGCTTAATATTTCTAGAGGAACTTAAGACAAAGGTTTTTAATATGCCTCCACATGATATACTTGGTAGTTAGGTTTTACATATTTTGTTCTCCTCACCACCCCAACCAAAGCCCAAACTCCTAAAATATAATTTCTTAGAGGGGAGAGAGTACTTAGTTTTTGCTTCTGTATTATATCCCCAACATTTAGCATAGTTCCTTTCATATAGTAAGCCCTTTAAAAATATTCATTGAATTGAAATTAAAAATAAAAGTGTTAACCACATAATAGATATGCAACAGGTACTTAATGAATAAAATGACCCAATAGTTTCACCAATAACTTATTTTTTACATTATCATATTTTTATTATTTTAAATATAAAACCACACACTAAAAATATTAGTAATTTTTTTTACATTATGGCTTTCTAGAGATCATTCTTTTTTTTTATTACATAGCATCTTCCATCTTAGATCTGTTACAAAGTAATTCTACTACCTAATATTGCAGCATTAAGGTTAAAAGTAGAAAAGAATTAACTAAGAGAACAGAATTAAGGAAGCACTCAACCAAGTTGCTGTATTTTTATTTTCTAAGACCCAATTAAAATCTTAATGTTTGGGGGCAGAACTAACACAACTAATACTATGCCTCTCTTCTCTTCATCTCTTCTACTCCTCTCTCACTTCTTTAGTATATTAGTTATTTTATATCAAGCGTAAATAATATATAACTTTAGGTTTCTGGAAACATGGTTTGATCTCAAATATAATCAAATCTGAGTAATCATAGGCAATGGTTTCATACTGCATCTTTCTATTAAATTTGAAAATATGTTATTCAAGATTCTGTAACAGGCATCAATAAAATTGAAAGGTTTTCATATTTAACTGGATAATTTTTTAAAGCTTTCAACAGCACTACTATTTTTTAGGAAATACTTTTTCTCATGATTATAGGCCAAAAAGCAAGAGTAAGGTACCATCAATAAGTTTCTCTCAGTGACAGAATAAAGAAAAGACAAATGGAAAATAGAAAAAAAGAAAAGAAAGAAAGGAACATTTTGAACACCTGATTAAATAGAGTCCACCTCTTTCCAAGGCTGATATTTAGCCTCTTTGTGTTTTTTCAGGGCAATAAATCCTTTATTTCTGCTATCCAGTTTCTGTTCTAAGCCTAGTTGGCAAAAGCCTATGATTGCTCAAGAAGGATTCTATTTTATTATCTCCATTAACTTCAGTGGGTGGATTAGAGTTTCTTTTTTCTGTCCCCAGAGTTAGAGCTGCTGCTTTTCCAGTAACAGGCGGTTTGTTGTTTATTTAAGTCATCTTCTTAACTATCTTTTAGCCTTTCCTCAACTGAGCCCTCTTGCTTAGAGAAAGGGGTTAAATCTTTCATCCCCATAAAGATGTTCACCTAATCCCCTTATTTATCTTTCCAGAATGTGTCTGTAAAAGGATAAGTTTTATTTATTTATTTTAGTGAGTTCCAATGAGCAAAATCCAGGAGCCGTTTGAAATATTATTCTCTTGTGATTTAAATGAATATGATTGTACACTTAAGGAAAAAAGTACAGCTAGCTTGAAATCTTGGTTTGTTTTTGTAGAATGCTTGTGTGTGAAACCATGAAATCCATCTTTTATTTTCTTAATGTGTATGACTGTGGGTGAAGTTAAGAAAGTATTTGTTGTATTTTTATCTGTGTCTGTTAATATGAGAAGAACTGAAAATGAACCTTATCTGAGAACACAAATCTTTCTTACCTCAGCCTGAGCCACTTAGAAAACAAAAAAAAATGCCCTTTCCCCTAAAAATATTGATGCTATCAATGTCTCCTCACACATATACAGTTTTGTAAACATTAAAGTAGTTGTTGTCAGTTTTAGGTGTGAATGCTTTTCCAGGTAGAAATTACTTCTAAAAGTCTACATTTTTAAGTTCAGTCTGAGCAACTGTTAATCCCTTGATCTAGGCCACTTAGGGTGAAAGAGTAGAAAACAGAAGACCTGGAATGGGGTAAGATTCTCTTTTCCCTATCTCTTCTGAGGTATTATTGCCTTGAAAAAAAACAAGGATCCTGTACAGGAGCTTGCAACAAAACCCAACACATGCCTTAGGCAACCCCTCCTCTTTCCAAGGAAATCTGACTCCAGGCTACAGAAATGTGCCACCAATCCTCCAGCAATGAGCCTACTGGAGCCATGACAGTGGGCAAAGTCAGCAACTGGTCCAGAGTTAATCTGAGGGTCTTCATGAACATGTGACTGTGCACAATAATCTCATCTCCTTATGATTCTGTCACAAGGGAAGAGTTGTGTCTGACTCATTGTGATCCCATTTAGAGTTTTCTTGACAAATAGAACAGTGGTTTTTGCCATTTCTTTCTCCATTTCCTTTTACAGATAAGGAAACTGAGGCAAACAGGTTAAGTGGCTTGCCTGGGGCCACACAGCTAGTCAGTTTCTGAAGCTGGATTTGAACTCAGAAAGAGGAAGTCTTCTTGACTCCAGGTCTGGAGTTCTATCCACCATAGTGGAAGAGCTAAGGCAGCATTAACCCCATCTCCTCATGGAGACATGTTCCCATCAGGAATGTCTAGCCCTTATATGAAAGTTTTTTATTCCTTCCTATTAAAGCAGCAGGAGTAGCTAGGTTGTGCAGTAACTGTATAAATGGAAATTTTGAACCTTGGACTTCATCCCCCAGAAGTCCCTTAGTATTTCCCCAAATTCCGTTTAATCTCTCCTGCGCCTCCACATTTTTTTTAATAATTTTCATTTTTTATAAAAGTTATCATAGTTACATGATTCATGTTCTTACTTTCCCCTTCATCCCCTCCCCCTACTCTTCCCCCCAACCCCCACAGCCAATGCGCATTTCCACTGGTTTTAACATGTGTTATCCATCAAGACTTATTTCCAAATTGTTGATAGTTGCATTGGTGTGGTAGTTTCGAGTCTAAATCCCCAATCATGTCTGCCTCAACCCATGCATTCTAGCAATTGTTTATCTTCAATGTTTCTTCTCCTGCAGTCCTTCCTCTGAATGTGGGTAGCATTCTTTACCATAAATCCCTCAGAGCTGTCCTGGGTCATTGCATTGCTGCTGGTACAGAAGTCCATTACATTCGATTTTACCACAGTATATCAGTCTCTGTGTACAATGTTCTTCTGGCTCTGCTCCTTTCACTCTGCATCAGTTCCTGGAGGTCTTTCCAGTTCACATGGAATTCCTCTAGTTTATTATTCCTTTGAGCACAATAGTATTCCATCACCAGAATATACCACAATTTGTTCAGCCATTCCCCAATTGAAGGACATACCCTCGTTTTCCAGTTTTTTGCCACCACATAAAGTGCAGCTATAAATATTTTTGTTCAAGTCTGTTTATCTATGATCTTTTTGGGGTACAAATCCAACAATGGTGTGGATGGATCAAAGGGCAGGTAGTCTTTTAGAGCTCTTTGGGCATAGTTCCAAATTGCCAGCCAGAATGGTTGGATCAGTTCACAACTCCACCAGCAATGCATTAATGTCCCGGTTTTGCCACATCCCCTCCAGCATTCATTACTCTCCCCTGCTATCATTTTAGCCAATCTGCTAGGTGTGAGGTGATACCTCAGAGTTGTCTTGATTTGCATTTCTCTAATTATTAGAGATTTAGAACACTTTCTCATGTGCTTATTGATACTTTTGATTTCTATGCTTGAAAATTGCCTATTCATGTCTCTTGCCCATCAATTGGGGAATGGCTTGATTTTTTATACAATTGGTTTAACTCCTCATATATTTGGGTAATTAGACCCCCATCAGAGTTTTTCGTTACAAAGATTTTTTTTCCCAATTTGTTGTTTCCCTTCTGATTTTGGTTGCATTGTTTTTGTTTGTACAAAAGCTTTTTAATTTAGTATAATCAAAATCATTTATTTTACATTTTGTAATTTTCTCTAACTCTTGCTTGGTTTTAAAATCTTTCCTTTCCCAGAGATCTGACAAGTATACTATTCTGTGTTCACTTAATTTATTTATAGTTTCCCCCTCTTTATATTCAGGTCATTCACCCATTCTGAATTTATCTTGGTGTAGGGTGTGAGATGTTGGTCTAAACCTAATCTCTCCCATATTGTTTCCCAATTTTCCCAGCAGTTTTTGTCAAATAGTGGATTTTTGTCCCCAAAGTTGGGCTCTTTGGGTTTATCATACACTGTCTTGCTGATGTCACTTACTCCAAGTCTATTCCACTGATCCTCCCTTCTGTCTCTTAGCCAGTACCATATTGTTTTGATGACTGCTGCTTTATAGTATAGTTTAATATCTGGTACTGCTAGGCCCCCTTCCTTCACATTTTTTTTTCATTATTTCCCTTGATATTCTTGATCTTTTGTTCTTCCAAATGAACTTTGTTATAGTTTTTTCTAATTCAGTAAAGAAGATTTTTGGTAGTTTGATAGGTATGGCACAAAATAAATAAATTAATTTGGGTAGAATGGTCATTTTTATTATGTTAGCTTGTCCTACCCATGAACAATCAATATTTTTCCAATTGTTTAGATCTAGTTTTAATTGTTTGGAAAGTGTTTTGTAGTTGTGTTCGTATAATTCCTGTGTTTGTTTTGGTAGGTAGATTCCTAAGTATTTTGTATTGTCTAGGGTGATTTTAAATGGTGTTTCTCTTTCTACCTCTTGCTGCTGTCATGTGTTGGAAATATCTAGAAATGCTGAAGATTTATGTATATTTATTTTGTATCCTGCAACTTCTTTGCTAAAGTTGTTGATTATTTCTACTAGCTTTTTAGTTGATTCTCTAGGATTTTTTAAGTATACCATCATATCTGCAAAGCTGCGCCTCCACATTTGCATGGTCACATTATTGATTTTTAAGTTCTGTAGCTCCTCCCTCTCACTCTCTCGTCTTTACAAGTACAGCTGAAGTTAGTTTAGCACCTTTTCACTCTATTTTTTATGTTAGTTTATTATCAATAAAATTTTATGAAATATAATACTTAGCTTTTGCATATTAATTTTAATCTCTACATAACAGAGCACCAGACCTGGAAAAAGTATTTTTCTGAGTTCAAGTCAGGCTTCAGACACTAGCTGGGTGATCCTGGCCAAGTCAGGTAACCCCATCTGCTTAAATGCTAATTCCTTAAGTGCTTAAAAGTTATGACTAAAACATAAAATAAAGATTAAATAAATAATTGTTTTTAAAAGTTTTCTGCTGTACAGCAAGTACCTTTTAAAATGGACCTAAGCCGTGGGAGACTACATCTCCCAGGACTCTCTACTGCAACTTCCTCTAACACCGTCCCACTTCCTTTGTGGGAGGTGTCAGAAGGAGAATAAAAGAGCAGAGAAGCCTGGATTTTGATGCCTTTTTCCCCAGGGGTGGAGAGCTTTGGTCCCTGCTGCCCTGCCACTTTCTCTAAAACCTTTCTTTTCCTAAACCCTAAATAAACCCAGCTAAATATCCCTAGCATCATTCAATTTAATCCTCTAGTCTGCCAACACGAAGACCGTGGACAATTTCTCGTACTGGGAAGTGGGGGTCCCCGGCTATCTTCTTTCCCTTCCTTTTTCCCCATCCTTCCCTCCTTATTTCCAAAATCATAAGCAAAAGGACAGAGGGGAAAAGGTAGGACATGTGTTTGGGCTGGAAAAAGAGAGCCTCAACCACCCAAACTACATAAATCAACTGTAACACCAGCATGGCGACTCTGATCTGTTGTGCCTGGCCAGAGGAACAGAGGCACTGCCTAGAACAGATCCCTGTGGGAGGGTCTGCTGGGAGGATGAGCATGGGAGGGCGAACAGCTCTCCAATAAGTGAAAGAGAAAAGGCTCGATATTCAGCTGGGGCCAGTTCTGCCCACGCAAATGTTGCTCCGGCAACAGACCTAGACAGATGAACTCTGAATTGCCCACTATGGGGTGAAGCTGAGTGGTTTTGAGATCCAGCACCCAAGGAAACTACTATTAGAGGGAAGAGAGTCAGAAAGTGAGCAACTGAGGAAAATAAGACGGAAGAAAAGGTCAGAATTGTCCAAGATCTCAAGAAGAAGAAAACTCAAATACCGTGAATATAGGCAGACAAATCAACAGGAATATCTCCATTATCTAGTGAACAAGTTCAGGCATCTATAAGTCAATATTATAAAACAAAGGAAAATGCTCTAAACTTGGTGACACAAGAGGACCGTATGGAGCGGAAGGAGAACAGGAAACCACAACATGGTGTTTCTGAATGGTTCCAGAGAGAAATGAGATTTATGAGAGTAGAATTGATGACCTATTCAACAAAAATAATGCAGGAAAAGTAGAATCATCAACATCCAGTCTCACCAAAGAAACAAAAATGAGAACAAAAGACTGGGAACACACAGAAGTGAAGCACAATCTAGAAGAGAAGCATAAAGCCATAAAACTAAAAGAAAATAAACTCTCTATCCAAGTAAAACATACTGATCTCAAACACAGGAAGTACAAAGACAACCTAAGGTCTCCCAAATGAACAAAATAAGGTGAAAAATTTAAACACAATAATGAAAGAAGTTATACAAGTGAGAAAATTTATTCTTAATACTATACCATTTCGATTTCTAATACTGCTTTGTAATGTATTTTTCAAGCCTTTTTCCTCATTCCTCTGTCATGACAATCCTAGGAATGTCCTCACATTCCCTGTCCCAGAGCAGCTTCTGATATTAGAATAATTAGCATTGAGAATATAAGCACCATCCTGTTTAGTAAACAAAAACTAGTTTTGGCCAAGTATGTCTTGGGGCAGCTGGGTGGCTCAGTGGCAGCTGGGTGGCTCAGTGGATTGAGAGCCAGGCCTAGAGACTGGAGGTCCTAGGTTCAAGTCCGGCCTCGGACACTTCCAGCTGTGTGACCTTGGGCAAGTCACTTGACCCCTACTGCCCACCCTTACCACTCCTGGGCCAAGGACAGTCCCTAGCCCAGATGAAAAAGGAGGAGGGTTGGGCGTGGGGCTAGCAACCCCACCCTGTAAAAACTACATCTGCTAAAGAAACTGCAACCTAAAGCAGGGGCAGCTAGGCTAGCTCAGTGGATTGAGAGCCAGGCCTAGAGACGAAAGGTCCTAGGTTCAAATCCGGGCTCAGACACTTCCCAGCTGGGTGACCCTGAGTGACCCATTGTCTACTGGTTGTGGCCCTATGCTCCTAGAATGGAGTCCCAAGATAAAAAAAAAAATGTCTTGGGGTGCATGGCAATTATCTTTTTCCCACTAAAATGAATAGGGGGCAAGTGGGTGGCTCAGTGGATTGTAAACCAGGCCTAGAGATGGGTTTCAATCTGACCTCAGACACTTCCTAGCTTTGTGACCAAGGACAAGTCATTTAATTCCTACTGTCTAGCCCTCACCACTCTTTCACCTTAAAACCAATACATAGTATTGATTCTATAAGGGAAGGTTTAAAAAAATGAATAGATGAAAGTCAACCTAGGCCAGGCCAAGCCTGATTTTTTCATTTAAATGACTGGCAAAGATAATAGAATCCTCTGATCAGGCATGTGACTTTCTCCATCATATTGACGGGATCAGAAGGGAAATAGAAAATATTAGCCCACTTCCTCATTAGTATCCAAGAAGTAGAGATGTCTTGGGGTATCTAGGGGAGGACTGAGTAATGAACTTCCATAATTATTTTTAAATAACTCAAGATGCTAAATGAATTTATCTTTAATCACTGAAAGAGATCACGAGCTAATTAATTCATTGGTTATTGCTAGCTTAATCAATAAATTAATTTTTCTTACCTAGAACTCAATCTCTCAAAATTTTTAATCTTTACACAAGAGAAATGTCCAGAACGTCTGAACACAAAAAAATGAAATAGTAATTGAAAGAATATATAGATTACTCTCAGGAAAAAAAAAATTCAAGGCTGTAAATTCCAAGACATGTAGTGGTTAAATTTAACAATTCAATTCTGAAACAAGTTATGTCAAGTGATAAGGAGAAAGACCTTCAAATATGAAATAAAGGAAATATAAATAAATTTGATCTAACAGAAAACACAGAAGGGAATGGAATAATGTGTTCCAAATAGCAAAGGAGCTCAGGATACAGCCCATGCTGACCTAGCCTTCAAATATGAACTTAACCATAAATGAAAGGGAAAAAATGGGCATTCAATAGTAGAGAGACTGGAAATAATTTTAGAAAGAAAACCAGAACTGAAGAGATTATATTCTTATTGAACTCCCTAGATGACAGAAATACAGAAAGTGAATAAATGCAGCAACCAAGAACAACAGACACATAGTGACAGTAGAGAGACAAATAAGAAATTTCTTTATAAATATTACCAAGAAGCCAGGAATGAAGGCGCAGGTGATAGCAAAAAGAGAGACAGAAGGCATTATGCACATCACCAGGCAACATTGCCCATATGTAGATGGATGGGCTTTTTGGCTTATCTTTGTGGGATAACATTACATGAAAGAGGGAGGAGGCAGGGGTACAGAGGGATTGTATTTTGTGCCCCAGTCAAATTTAGGGTTAACAAATGTGGGTTTTGAAGTGTTATGGCCGGGGGAACTGCATTCCCTAGTGTGCCCCAGGGTTCCCTCCCCCTTACTTCCTGGAATGGGATTGGTCTTGAACGGACCAATCCTATGTTAGAGGGAACCATGCCCCCTACTTCTGGGGACAGGGTTGGTCTATATAAGGATCAATGCAGAGCCTAGGAAAGAATTTTGAATCAAACTTGATTCAAAGTTGAGAGAGGTAGTTAATTTCAGCTGGGGGAAACTCTGGTTGCCTTTTCTTTACTAAAGTTTTTAAAAAGGATCAACATCAACATATAGTAGTAAAATGAGACTCGAAAAAATTTACTTCTTTAATAAATCTGCCTTGAATAGAGATAATTAGTTTGTCTTTGATATTATTTTCTAAAAATATCAAGATAGGAGATCCCAAATATTAAAATATGACAATTTAACCCCTTTCAAAGTCCTCCCTCTATTTCTGAGATTTTAATTACTCACTTTTTTCAAGAAAGTGCTTAGCTTAATTGTAAATAAGGTATATATGTCTTTACTTGGCTTTGTTATATATTAATGGCATTTGAGGGCACCTGGTTATATTACTATACATGAAATAACTATGTCTTTTATGTTTGGACTTAAAAAACTATAATTATTGGGGCAGCTGGGTAGCTCAGTGGATTGAGAGCCAGGCCTAGAGACAGGAGGTCCTAGGTTCAAATCCGGCCTCAGACACTTCCCAGCTGTGTGACCCTGGGCAAGTCACTTGACCCCCATTGCCTACCCTTACCAATCTTCCACCTATAAGTCAATACACAGAAGTTAAGGGTTTAAAATTTAAAAAAAAAAAAGACTATAATTATTACTGAGTGAAGGAATAACAATTGGAAAAACAATTTATGTTGAAATTTATAACACTGTCTCCTCCTTATCTTTTATTATTATATATCCTTAATCGTTTTTTCCTGATGTGTATGATGGAATTACACACATGGCAAAAGAACTATTAATTGGATAATTGGATATAATAGTACCTCTTAGTCATTGACTATTAAATATTGTATACTAATGGATTATTGATTGAGATTAGATTATTAGTTATTAATTATTTTTGGCTTCAATAATTTGTTATCAATACTTGCTGTTAATAATTATTTGTAATGATGGATTTTCAGTTGTGGATGCTGATTTTGATTAAAACTCCTGACTTTGGTTTAATATTGAATTTCAGATAATCCCTTCATATTTATTTTTCCTTGAGGGCATTATTTCTCCATACTGTAGGCACAAACTCCTTGACGTAAGGGGAAGGTGGAGTAATCTGAAAACTTTTACTTAATCCATTTTTTAGTCATATAAAATATTGGGGGATAGATTTTAAAAAATTAAAGAGCATACTACCTTTATACATTCATGTATGATGAGCTTTCAAATAGCTATTAATTAGTGTGATTGTGTAAAGTTTTTCATTCCCAGAAACCATAATTTCCATTCCAAATCAGTTAGAAGAGAAGAGCAACTCTAAATAAGCCAGCCACTAATATTATTATTGAATAAAGCTTTTGGATTCTATATATTGGAAATCAAGTAGGAGAGAAGCGATAACAGAAGCAACCTCTCCCCTACTTGAGAGAGGAAAAAACACAATAAATAAGCAATATAGTCCCTAAAACCTCAGGGACTTTTTCCTATGACAGCTATTTTTTTTAATCTTTACTTTCTGTTTTTTTTTTTAACAATATAAAACAGAAGGTAAAGGGTTACACAAATAGGGTTAAGTGACTTGCCTACAGTCACACAAAAGGAAGAAACTGAGGCCAAATTTGAATCCAGGTCCTCCCAATTCCAGGCATGGAACTCTATCCTCTGTGCCACCACCTAGATGACCCAATGATGGCTATTCTTAATAAGTGTCATTCTCTCAAAACCTATTGTACTGGGGCAGCTGGGTAGCTCAGTGGATTGAGAGCCAGGCCTGGAGACGGGAGGTCCTGGGTTCAAATCTGGCCTCAAGACACTTCCCAGCTGTGTGACCCTGGGCAAGTCACTTGACCCCCATTGCCTACCCTTACCAATCTTCCACCTATAAAGTCAATACACAGAAGTTAAGGGTTTAAAATAAAAAAAAATAAAAAAAAACCCTATTGTACTACCTGTTCCTATGAAAATGTCATTTTTTTTAATGTGCTTTGTTGTAAACTTTGATAATGCTCTGCAGAGGTAGCTGTGTGGCACAATAAAAAGAATACTGGACCTAGAAACTAAAAAATCTGAATTCAAATCCCCTAAGTCACTAACTTCTATTTGCTTGAACTGTTTCAAATGTAAAATGGGGATAACTGGAGGGTGGCAAGATGGCAGTTTAGTAGCAGTGAAAGCTGAAACTAACTATCCTTCCAAACTGATCTTTAAAAAGAGTCTCAAAACAACAATAGTTAAAAACCAACAGCAAGATGAAGTGAGGGGGCTTTCCCACTGAATACAACTTGAAAAGAAGACAGAGAGAGTTGGATTTTCATCAGACAGGGGAGAACCCAAAACAAAACTGCACATCAAGGAGTACTGGCTGATCACACCCTAACCCCACCCCGACTGTGCCAGTTTCCACAGCTGACTAAGCACAGGCCAAATCTGGGATCCCAGAACATGGGCTACACCAACAAAAGAGTACCTCAGATCCACCCTTTAAAGTCCCAGGCTCTGGCACCAGTGTTCAATGAGGCCAGAAGTCCATAGCACTGGGCCCTTTTAAGCCTGTACTGCTGCTGTGAAAACCTAGCCCTAGGGCAAAATAGTTCACACGGCCTAGCCTTGCAGGCCAGCAGCAGAAGAGACAGAATCATCAGCTTTCAAAATTCACAGTCCACAGGCAAAAAAAAAAAAAAAAAATTCTAACTTTAGAAAATTTCTATGGCGTTAAAGAGCAAAGTATAGAATCATCATGGGATGGTGGAATCCAAACAACCACGTGCAAAACTTCAATGAAAAATAGAAATTGGTCTCAAGTCCTAAAAGAATCTTAAAAAGAATTCAAAAATAAAATAAGACAGGTCAAAGAAAAATGGGGAAAAGAAATGAAACTAATGGAAAAAGAAAATAACTTTAAAAGCAAAATTGGTCAACTGGAAAAGAAGGCACAAAAATACAATGAAGTAAAAAGTGCCATGAAAAGTAGAATAGATCAAATGGAAAATGAGGATCAAAAGGTCATAGAAGAAATTCAGTCTTTAAAAACAAGAATTGGGTAAACAGAAGCTAATGACTTCATGAGACATCAAAAAACAATAAAACAAAATCATAATAATAAAAAAAAAAAACAGAAGAAAATATGAAATATCTCATTAAAAAAACTGACCTGGAAAATAGATCCAGGGGAGACAATTTTAAAATTATAGGACTACTTGAAAGTCATGACCAAAAAAATAAATAATAAGCCTAGACACCATATTATAAGAAATTAACTAAGAAAACTGCTCTGATATTCTTGAACACAAAGGTAAAATAGAAATTGAAAGAATCCACAGATCACTTCCTGCAATAAATCCCCAAATGACAACTCCCAGGAATGTTACAGCCTAGTTCAAAAGCTCCCAGGTCAATGAGAAAATATTGCAAGCAGCCAGAAATAATTCAAATATCATGGAGCTCCAGTCAGGATTACACAGGATCTGGCAGCTTCCACATTGAAAGACTAGAAGGTTTGGAATATGATATTCTGGAAGGCAAGGGAACTAGGTTTACAACTAAGAATCATCTACCCATCAAAGCTGACTATATACTCTCAGGGGAAAGTATAGTCATTGAATAAAATAGAAAATTTCCAAGCATTCCTGAAGAAAAGACCAGAGAAAAGAAAATTTGATGTCCATATGCAAAATTCAGGAGAAGCAAAAAAAGCTAAATAAGAAACAGAAAAAAATTTAAGTTCTTCAATAAGGTCAGATTATTAATATTCCTATGTGGAAAGATGACATTTTTAACTCTTAGAAATTGTTATCATGAGGGCAGCTGGGTAGCTCAGTGGATTGAGAGTCAGGCCTAGAAACAGGAGGTCCTAGGTTCAAATCTGGCTTCAGACACTTCCCAGCTGTGTGACCCTGGGCAAGTCACTTGACCTCCATTGCCTACCCTTACCACTCTTCTGCCTTGGAACCAATATTGACTCCAAGATGGAAGGTAAGGGTTTAAAAAAATGGATTAGACCTATACTCTACTTGTCACCCCACAATAAAATCTTACTAAAAAAAAAGAAATTGTTATCATTATCATAGTAGTTAGAAGTACAAATATAAAAAAGGTGTGGTAGAAAGCTGTTTAAGATGATGTGTAAAAAAATCTAGGGGTGATAAAGAAGAGAAATGGGAAGAGAGAAATAAAATGGGATAAATTATATCATATAAAAAGGTGCAGGGTTGGGGGAATACTCTTTAGGTGGAGGGGAAGATAAGGGTGGTGATAGGTAATACTTAAAATTTACTCTCATTGAGGGAAAGAACATGAAATATGTAACTAGGAGAAAATATTCAAAATAAAAAATTTTTAAAAATAATAAAAACAAAAAAAAATTTACTCTCATTGGAATTGACTCAGAGAGGGAAGAATAACTAGATTCAATGGGGTAAAGAATCCTATCTTATCCTGTAAGAAAGTAAAAGAGGGGAATAAGAAAGAGGGTAGTGGGGAAAGGATTCATATAAGGGAGGGAGAAGTTGGAGAAGAGTGATTTAAAGACTCTATAGAGAACTAGGAGAGGAATAAGAAGGGAAGTGGTGGGAAGGGGAGTAATATAAGGGAGGGGTTAAAGGGAGGAGTAATTAAATGCAAAACACAAGTTTTGAAAGAAAGAGTGAAGAAAAGCAGGATTAAAAGAAGAAATCAAGGTAGAAGGGAAGTAATCATAACTATGAATATAAATGGGATGAACTAATCCATAAAATAAAAGCAGATAACAGAGTGGATTAAAAACTGGAATCCTGCCATTTGTTTTTTTATAAGAAACACATTTAAGGCAGGTAGACACACACAAAGTAAAGGCAAGAGGCTGGAGCAGAATCTATTGGGCTTCAACAGAGGCAAAAAAAAAAGAAAAAGAAGTGATCATGATCTCAGACAAAGCTAAAGCAAAAAAGGATCTGATTAAAAGAAATAAGGAAGGTAATTACATCTTGATAAAGGCAGCATAGAAATATCAATACTTAACAAATATGTGCCCCCTGTTTTAGCATCCAGATTTTTAAAGAAAAAACTAAAGAAGCTTAAGGAGAAAATAGATAGTAAAACTATTCTAGCGAGGGACCTCAATCTTCCCCTATCAGAACTAGATAACTCTAACCAAAAATAAGTAAGAAAGTAAAGGAAGTGAATGAAACTTTAGAAAAGCTAAATTTAATAGATATCTGAAAAAATTGAACAGGGATAAAAAGAAATACACCTTTTCAGCAGCATATGGTACATATACAAAAATTCATCATGTACTAGGACATAAAGACTTCACAACCAAACACAGAAAAGCAGAATAATAAATGTAACTTTTTTAGATCATAATGCAATACAAATTATAATCAATAAAGGTTCGTAGAAAGACAAATTAAAAATTAACTGGAAACTAAATAATCTATTTCTTCAAAATGGGTGGGTCAAAGAACAAATCATAGAAACAATCACTGATTTCATGGAAGAGAATGACAATAAGGAGACAAAATATCAAAATTTATGGAATACAGCCAAAGCAGTACTCGGGGGAAAATTTATATCCCTGACTTTTTATATCAATAAAATAGAGAAAAAGCAAATCAATGAAATAGGTATGCAACTAAAAAAAACTATAAAAAGAACAGATTAAAAATTTCCAATTAAAGACTAAATTGGAATTCCTAAAAATCAAAGAGAAATTAATAAAATTGAAAGTAAAAGAACTATTGAACTAATAAATTAGGACTAGGAGTTAAAAAGAAAGAAGAGAATCAAATTACCAGTATCAAAAATAAAAAGTGATTTCACTGCTAAGGAAAAAGAAATTAAAGCAATTATTAGGAGGTATCTTGCCCAATTATATGACAATAAATCTAATAATCTAGGTGAAATGGATGAATATTTACAAAAAAATAATAAATTGCCTACATAAACAAAAGAGGAACTAATCTCATCTATAAATAATAATAAAAGATAAATAAATAATCTCATCTCAGTAAAAAAAATTTAGCAAGTCATCCATGAACTTCCTCAGAAAAAAATCCCTATGGCCAGATGGATTCACAAGTGAATTCCCAATACTATATAAACTATTTGGAAAAATAAGCAAAGAAATAGTCCTACCAAATTCTTTTTATGACATAAATGAGGTACTGACACCTAAGCCAGGAAAACCAAAAACAGGAAAAGAAAATTACAGACTAATTTACTTAATGAACATTGAAGCAAAAATCTTAAATAAAATACTAGCAGAGACTGTAGCAATATGTCACAAGGATTATTCACTATGACCTGGTGAGATTTATACCAGGAATGCAGGGCTGGTTTAATATGAGGAAAATCAACAGCTAATTGGCCATATCAATAATCAAACTAACAGAAATCATATGATTACCTCAATAGATGCAGAAAAAGCCTTTGACAAAATACAACATCCATTCCTACAGACTACACTACAAAGCATAGAAATAAAAGAGTCTTCCATTAAAATAATAAGTATTGTTTATTTAAAACCATCACCAAGTATCATCTGCAATGAGGACTTTAGAAGCCTACCAAATAAGTCCAGAGTGAAGCAGGGATACTCATCACCACCACTATTATTTGATATTGTACTAGAAATGCTAGCTTTAGCAATTAGAGAAGAAAAAAGAAATTGAAGGAATTAAAGTAGGCAGTCAGGAAACTAAACTATCACTCTTTGCAGATGATATGATGATATACTTAGAGAATCTTAGAAAATCAACTAAAAAAGCTAGTTAAAATAATAACTATAAGGAGGGCAGAGATTAATGAATTGGGCATGCAACTCAAAAAATTAGAAAGCGAACAAATAAAAAACCCCCAGATGAAAACTAAATTAGAAATACTAAAAATTAAGGGAGAAATTAATAAAATTGAAAGTAAAAGAACTATTGAATTAATAAATAAGACTAGAAGCTGGTATTTTGAAAAAACAGATAAAATAGACAAAGAACTAGTCAATCTAATAAGAAAAAGGAAAGAAGAAAACCAAATTGACAGTATTAGAGATGAAAAGGGAGACCTCACCTATAATGAAGGGGAAATTAAGGCAATCATTAAGAACTATTTCACCCAATTATATGGCAACAAATATAACAATTATGGATGAATATTTACAAAAATATAAATTGCCTAGATTAACAGCAGAAGAAATAGAATACCTAAATAATCCCATATCAGAAATAGAAATTGAACAAGCCATTAAAGAACTCCCTAAGAAAAAATCACCAGGACCTGATGGATTCACAAGTGAATTCTATCAGACATTCAAAGAGCAACTAATCCCAATACTATACAAATTATTTGATATGATAAGCAAAGAAGGAGTCCTACCAAATTCCTTTTATGACACAAAAATGGTACTGATTCCAAAACCAGGTAGACCAAAAACAGAAAAAGAAAACTATAGACCAATCTCCGTAATGAACATAGATGCAAAAATCTTAAAT
>NC_058130.1:304167139-304243463 GCF_016433145.1 Gracilinanus agilis | reverse complement strand
ATATATATATATATATAACACATATATATATATATATCACTTTACATAAAGACATAAAGAGCTAGCTATTGAAGCCTGTTGATTAATAATAGATTATTATTTCCTTGATTTCCTCTCTTTTGGAGTCCAGTTCTTTAGCACAGTGTCTAGCACATAGTGGGCACTTAATAAATGTTTGATTGGGGGGCAGCTGGGTAGCTCAGTGGATTGAGAGCCAGGCCTACAGATGAGAGGTCCTAGGTTCAAATCTGGCCTCAGATACTTCCCAGCTGTGTGACCCTGGGCAAGTCACTTGACCCCCATTGCCTACCCTTACCACTCTTCTGCTTTGGAGCCAATATACAGTATTGACTCCAAGACGGAAGGTAAGGGCTTAAAAAAAAAAAAATAAATGTTTGATTGATTAATTGATTGGGGTGTGAAGTGGAAGAAGAGAAAATAAAAGATTTTCTTCTTACCAAGATAAAAGCCAAAATACTAGCATAGTTTGGAGGATGAACACCCTGTGGGATCACCTGTCTCTAGATCTACTATAGAATAGTCTAGGATAATTGCAGAGGTTCAGTGGTGACAAAAACATTTTGTCCTCCTTTGTATTCTCAGTTTCATGGAGACTTTCATATAGAAGAGGAGAGATGAGGGATGATGCCTGCCAAGGATCTGCATCCGGTTGACATTTATTGATTCTATCCTAATTGTCCTTTCAAATACTTTTGATCCTATCCACAAATGACATTTCCCTGAATGCTTCTCCTGCTCCCACCACTTACCTGACACTCTTTCCTGGTTCTCCTCTTGCCTGTCTAACACTCTATTCCTTGCCTGATTCACCTCTCTGCTCTTTTGCCTCTTCTCCTCAGAAGTGGATGAGAGTCCTTCTCTCAGCTGCCAAATGGTCAAGTGTTATCAGCTTCTCCTGAGCTTGCTGTTGCCATGCTGGCTTGATTAATGAGTGGGTAATAACCCCAAACCACTATATCTACCAAATTATTCCACAGTTCACCCAGGCCAACTTGCCATTCAATCTTTCACTGAGAAAAATCTCACAGTTAAAGCCCTTTGTTCACCATGCTGGGCTGCAGAACTGGAAAAAAACAAACAACACAACAAAATAAAACAAAAATCAACCAAAAACCCCTCTATGCCACTGCCAGAAAAGTACCCAAGTAGTAGCTACATAATATAGGACAATGACTTGAGAAAGTACTCCCTCAATTCTCTCTATCTCTCAAAAAAGCATTATATTTAAAGTGGTGGTTTCCCCATAATATTTTTGAATTATGGTTAAAATTTGTGGTTGAAATTTTCAAAGTCCCCTGAATTTCGACTTCATCCACAAACATTATCCCATTTTATCCTCAAAATAAACCTAGAAGGCAATTCACTGATTCCAGGATGAGCAAAATCAGCTCATCTGCAGCAGCTGCATTTAATAAAGTCAAGACTTAAGATTTTGTCCCCACTTCTTCCAAGGCATAGTAGAGTGGATTTGAAGTCAGAAGATTTGGTTTTGAGTCCTTGATTTGCCATGTGACCCAGGAATGACAAAATGGAGGATTTCTATATGAACTGGAAAGACCTCTATGAACTGATGCGGAGTGAAACGAGCAGAACGAGGAGAACATTATACACAGAAAGTGAAACACTGGGGGCAGCTGGGTAGCTCAGTGGATTGAGAGTCAGGCATAGAGACGGAAGGTCCTGGGTTCAAATCCAACCTCAGACACTTCCCAGCTGAGTGACCCTGGGCAAGTCACTTGACCTCCATTGCCTAGCCCTAGCCCCTAGCCCTTACCACTCTTCTGCCTTGGAGCCAATACTCCAAGTATTGACTCCAAGACAGAAGGTAAGGGTTTAAAATAAAATAAATTAGAGCAACAACTGTCTTCTGATGTCAACACTGAAATAACCAACTCAAGATAAATCATTACTGAGAACACTGTACACAGCAAAAGCAATAGTATGAGATGATCCATTGTGAAAGTCTTAGCTACTCTCAGTAATACATTGTCCAGGACAATTTTGAAGGACTTATGACAAAGAATGGCATCCACTTCCAGAAAAAGAACTCTTGGAGTCAGAATGCAAATCAAAACATGTGATTTTTCTACTTTAGTTTATTTGTGTTTTTATTTGGGGGTGTTGGCATCATATGAGTATTTTCTTACGACAATGAACAATATGGTAATGTTTTACATGACAATAAATGTACAAGAGATCAAATTGCTAACCATCTCCAGGAAGGGAGTGGGAAGGAAGGAAGGGGGACAATTTGGATTTCATAATTCCAGAAAATTTATGTGGAAGATCATTAATACAAGTAACTGATAAAATAAAATAACTTTACAAAAAAAAAAAAGATAAATCACTACTTTTGGACAAACCACGGTATGAGATTTATAAGAGATAGTCCTTTAATTTTTTTCATTTAATTTCTCTGGATAGACTGGCTAATTTTTGGTTGTTGTGGCATGTTGCACTTCAGGATACTGAAATGAAAAAGATCTCTATCCACCAAAACAATGCTTTCTCCATAAAATAGGAAATTCATGTATCTTTTGGATTTTTCTTTTCTTTATCAAAATAGGTTATTCTTTCTTTGGGTTATATTCTCCCTTTACTATATATTCTTTTTCTTTAAAAATTTTCTCCTGATAACCTAAGTGATTTAAGAATAAAATTTTCATTTTGTTGAAAAAAATTATGATTTATTATATATTATGGATATAATATGCATAATTATATATCATATATAATAAATATATAATGTAGTCCCCACTATGGGGAGGCTAAGGCTGGTGGATCACTTGAGCTACAGCTATTTGGATCTGCAGGAAATGGGGCTCAAGCTAGACAGATGTTCACATCAAGTCTGGAACATATATTGTGAGCCTATAGGAACAAAGGGCCACTCTAAGGAGGAGTCAAACTGCCCCACGTCAGAGACAGAGTGGTTCAAAACTTCTGAAGAAGAAGCAGTAGGAAGGACACTTTCAAGGTCTCCGTGAAGAGCTTTGGTATAGATTATGAGACACAGAAGACATTGACACTGGACTGTCCAGCATGGCATACTCACCTTGAAGAAGGCGTTGTACTCTATGAGCAAAGCAAAATTGCATTAGCTCAAAAGAAACATGAGATTCACAAATGGAAAGACATTTCCATCCCAAATGTCCATATGGGCTATTTGTGCCCAACCAGAGGTAGAGCCTCATATTGATCCAATCATACATGATCTGATAAACTGTCCACTGACCCCAACAAAAAAATGTCATCCTGTGCTCCTCAAGTATGAATTGAATTTTTTTTAATGTTTTATCTTTATTTTATTTTAATAACAAATTTCCACATAAGTTTTCAAAAGTTTTCTGCTTCTGGGAGCAGCTAGGTAGCTCACTGGATTGAGAGCCAGGCCTAGAGATGAGAGGTCCTGGGTTCAAATCTGGCCTCAGACATTTCCCAGCTGTGTGACCTTGAGAAAATAACTTGACTCCCATTGCCTACCCCTTACCACTCTTCTGCCTTGGAGCCAATACACAGTATGGAAAGTAAAGGTTAAAAAAAAAAAAGGTTTCCTGCATCTGATTCATGTTGTCTCCCTCCCTTCCTACTTACCCCCCCTCCCTCCTGGAGTTGACAAGCAATTAATGTGAATTTTTATTAAAAATCAAGTGCTGCAGGCATCTGAGTAGCTCAGTGGATTGAGAGCCAGACCTAGAGACGGGAAGTCCTAGGTTCAAATCTGGCCTCAGACACTTCCCAGCTGTGTGACCCTGGGCAAGTCACTTGACCCCCATTGCCTACCCTTACCATTCTTCTGCCTTGGAACCAATACACAGTATTGACTCCAAAATGGAAGGTAAGGGTTTAAAAAAAAATCAAGTCCCAACTACAAGTCAGGCACTGCATTAAGCACTAGAAAAATACATAAAATCAAGACAATTCCTACTGTCCAGGAACATACAAGAACATATTTTCAAAATGTAGGGATTAAATTTATGCTTGGACTAAATATAAAAGAATGTGGTGACTGATTTTAAAAAATTAATACAGCCCAAGTCAAAATGACTTTTAGCAGTTTTATTTACAAAAAGGGAGGAAGAGTGAAAGTAGAGAAATGTGAAAGAGGATAGTATAAGATATCTAACCTAACACACTAAATATCTGCTCTGGCCCCTAGCTCAACCCAGATAGTACTAAGTAGCCCTCAGCCAGTGGTCCTGGTGGTGAATATAACAAGGGTTCCACCCAAAAGCCCTCCTCCAAGACTGGAGGCCTCTCCTCAAAGTAATCTCTCCAGAATCCAGGAAAGGAGTCAGCTTTTCACTCACCCAAGTAGTCGCACCACATTGCCATCTCAGTCCAAGACCCTTCAAGAGCCCAAAGACCTCAAAAAAGATTTCCTCACAGGAAGTTTAGGCCCTTTTTTAAAGACCCTTTTTTATGTCACTTCCTGTTCCCTTCCTCCACTTTACAGGGACCAATTGTGGTCTTTAAATTTGCTTAACACTGCCCAGGGGGCAGTCAGTCACTTCCGGAGGTGTAAACCACTTAAGTAAGTGGTGTGAACCTCCCCTACTTAATGTTAAGTAGGGGTGTCTTGCTTTTGGTTGATTCACTTTAAAAGTAGGCAAGGGGAGAGTTAATCCTATCTTCACATAAGTAAGACAACACAAATATGATAGTGTTGTCTGCTGGGGGCAATTTTAAACTAGGAAGTCTCAGAGCATCATAGGACAAGAGTGTAGGAAGTCACAGTGGAGTCACAGGACATTTGACTGATGTGTCTTTTCTAGCCAAGGTTGGGTTCATTTAATGACTATTCCTATAGGAGAGGATGTAAGGAAGTGGCAGGAAGAGTACATGTCCACAGTAGCTGGGGATGACTAGAGAGTGGTGGGGTGGATCTGGGTTAGGATATGGAGAACTCTCAGTAGGAGCCATGAATACCAGATCATAGGTGAAGGCTGGATCAAGGTGCTCTGTCATAAAGGTGGCCAGAGAGCCATGAAACATTCCCTACTTGCACTCTATTTTGTTGAAAATTTTACCAAAATTATTCCCTTTTCTGAAAGTGTTCTCTTAGCACTTCTTAGAATACTAGATAGATCTCTCCTTTCCCCAGATTATGTATAATTATAGTTATTTTATTTATATGTATATATAAATAATAATAGTTATCTGAATATACTATCTCTCACCCCCAAACCCTGAATTTAAGTTATTTGAGGGAAAGAGGCTATCATTAAAAGAAGCAGTGTGGCATAAAACTAGACATGGAGTTAATAAGATCAAGGCTTAAATCCTGACTTTCTGACACTTTCTAGTTTTCAACCATAGATAAGTAATTAAATATTCCTGGCCATCACTCAGTTATTACATCTGTGACATCAATAATAATACCAATAGTGCCTATCACATATGAAATAATCTGTGCAATGCACACTTTAGGAGTTTCTCTCCTGATACCTACTCACACTGGCAGGCTGGGTCCCCAGACATGGCTATAATATCTCCTCTTAAGGCTATAGCCTTAGTGGGGTTTGGACTATCTTAATAATGTTGTCTTCCACTGCTGTGCATCCCCTTATAATAAGGGATTCATATCAGTTAGTCAGCTAAACCAGTTTTTTAAAAAAGGAATTTACCAGTATTATAGTAGGTAGACAAAAAGTCTGTGATAATGCTCCATCACAAGTAATTACAGAAACTTGGGGAAAATGGGCTCACCCATAGGGAACATGTCACAAGAGGTTCCCTTTGGCTCTTTGTAAAGCCCTGAATCTTTCTGAACTCATTGTATCCAACCTGTCCCTGACTCCTAATGCAGGTATTGCCATCAGAAACTTTGGAGATACTTCTATGACATGGCATCTGTAACTTCAAAAAAGATTTGATGTGTATTATGAAATAGCTGGCATAACTTATACCAGACTATTTATCACCTCAGGGAGAAGGGAGAGAGAAAATCTGAATCATGAAATATCAGATAACAATTGTCAAAAATTGATGCTAGATGTAATTGAAAAAAAAGTGAGGTTAAAAAAAAGAAATACAATAGGCACTCTCTCAATGGGTGCAGATTGCACACCATGCCTACCCATCCTATGAAATCTTTTTCTATCTTTCTGCAAAAATTCCATAGGGAGTCCACCAAAGATATGAGGGCCCTTCTTCTAGAGTTCTCAATACTGAATGGGTAAAATTTGGAATATGCAGATTGCATTTCCTTTGTTCTCATTGAGATATATTTAAAAATTCTGTTCACATTTCTCTGAACACAACCTTTCACAAGTTCTGTGACTCCACCTTCTTTCTTTCTCTCTCTCTCGGCCGTGACTTGGTTAGCACCCTTTTACTCTAACTTTTTATTTTATTATTTTTAATAAATCTTGTTAAATATAATACTTAGAATATTGGATATTAATTTTAATTCTTACAATAAGTCCTCTGTTACTTGTTTTTGTTTTTATAAATTTCTATTTATTTATATTTACCACTTAATACTCATATGGTTTGGTACAATTCTCTTGAAGGGATTTATAGAGATTTTGCCTGGTGAACAAGAGAATATTGAATAGGTCACAGTTCAGAGGGCATATCATGGTCACAACTTGGGCCTTGAGACATGTTTTATGAAGGTCTAGAACCTCTGGGAGCTGTCTTTGTAAAGAAAATCCAAGGGAGCAGCTGGGTAGCTCAGTGGATTGAGAGCCAGGCCTAGAGATGGGAGGTCCTAGGTTCAAATCTGACCTCAGACACTTCCCAGTTGTATGACCCTGGGCAAGTCACTTAACCCCCTTTGCCTAGTCCTTACCACTCTTCTGATTGAAGAGAAGAGAAGGGAAGAGAAGGGAAGAGAAGAGAAGGAAAGAGGAGAGGAGAGAAGAGAAGAGGAGAGGAGAGGAGAGGAGAGGAGAGGAGAGGAGAGGAAAAAGAGAAAAAAAGGAAAATCCAAACCTCAAAGGGACTGGTGATATTGACAAAGATATTATCATATATTTGGTAAATGCAATATTCCTGGTGCCAAACCTGGCCATTATGATAGCCTTTACCTCAAAGAACTGCTTCTGATTTTATCTCTCCACTTTTTAAGAAGTGTGTTTGTATTCTTTTGAGGTTTTAATATTTATATTAGCTCCTTCTCAACTCACTAGAGTTGTCTCAGTGATGGAAGGTCCTCTAGAACAATTTGGGAACCTTACCACCCACAAGCAGTGAGATGTGTAGGAATTTTACTTGCATGATTGCTTCCAGAGACACCTTGCTGTTGTTTTGGTGGCTCTGTCAGGAATGTGTGGGATGCATAGGGTCAGCAATGGGAAGGGACAGCCAACTCTATCACACTGTTGCTGGAATTAGAGTGCCATTATTGTGACTAGTCCTAGAATCTCCAACTTTGTCCCCTCCTTCCTTTTCTTGACAGATCTACTCACTGATTCACATACTGAATTGTAGAACGGAAGGACAGTATCTCCAGTGGTTGGTGCTGGACTAGTTCTTTGAAGGAAGGAGACTATATAAAAAGATCCAGTTAACTGGAAACTGAGATTTTGCTGCCATTTGAAGAAATTTCTCCAAATCTAGCTGACCAGTTGTAGTGGCTTCGAAGGATTGGTATAATGTTTTATTTTGAGTAACATTTTAGCATGTTTCCAAAAGAATATTTCAGGACTAATAATAACTCCATGAACACATTTTTTTTCAACCCATTCTTCCTTATGCAGATTATAATAACAATTAGGCCTACTTATTATCAAGGTCTAGACCCATTCTTCTTTTATTTTTGTTTTCTAAAGTAAGATGCCTCCTTACATTTTTATGAAGTTATGTATTGGAAAGAGAACTATACTAGGAAATGGAGGATATGCATTTTATTCCTAGTGCTACAACTAACAACCTGTGTGACTTTGGGCAACTTAAATAGCCTCTTTTTAGTATATTTCCTTTTATATTAAATGAAAAAGCCTAGAAGATTTCAAAGGTCTCTTCCAGCTTTAAAAAAAAAACCACTTATGATTTTTAGTTAAAGGGGTCCAAAAATAACCTATATTTACATACTCCAATAACTGATTAGCTCTGTGATCTTATATACAAGTGAAAATCTTTCAGTGGTGCAAAATCAATTCAGTTCTATTCAGCAAATAGCTATTAAGCACTATATGATACAAGGCATCATGAAAGATGAAAACATTGCCTTCTTAGCCTGTGCAAATTACACATATCCTTCCATAAATTCCCCATAGAGGTTTTACTCTATGTTTTGGACCCTTCTCCAAGGACATTTAATATTCTTAGCCTATCAGTGCTGTATGTAAGTTTTCCTGCTTCTTTCTACACAATCCATCACCTTCTTTGCCAGTCATAGTGTTAATATCACACCCTGCAAACGAGTCATCATTTGGGCCACAGGCCTAATAACATTTATTAACCATCTTTCTTCAATAGGACATGATATTTACATTTATGTATTTCAAACTATACTCACTACCTCAAAAAAGATTATATTGAGGATTTAAGTAGAATTTGTTCTACTATTATCTCTCATTCTTTTTCTGCTACCTTGGGAAGAACAAAAATATTTCATTAAACTTTTCACATCCAGAGATTTTACAATATAGATCAAGTTCTAAATTACTAAAGAATAATAACTACTTAAACTTTTTTCTAAATTTCTTGGTTGGCAATGTTAAGAAAAGAATTTTGATAATAATTAAAAATAAAGGCAAAAACAATTTTAAAGCCTCAAATTATTTGAATCCATAAAAAAATGACATGATGCAATGAAAATTGAAAAAGCTCTATATGTTTGACATTGTGGGAAATTCAAAGATAGTATGAATGCAAGAATCAGTACCTGTTCCCAAAAAGAACATCAAATCTAGTTGGGACCATAGGAAAAAAGCAAGTACAAAAATTTGTACTAATAAAATATTTAAGTACCAATGATAAAACAAAAAGAGGAGCTAATAAAACACAACAAGAAAAATTTTAATTATGTAGAGAATGATTATTTTAGAGGCTTAGAACATTTTTGATCTTTTCATAACTGAAATTTTCATGTTCGTTGATAAGTTTATAATAAAAAAAATTAAGAGTAGTTTAAAGAATAGATCTCTTCCAGGAGACTCTAAAATGTCCTAGGGCTCAATGGAATGTATACAGTATCATCTTCACTTTAGGCTGGAATTTTCAAAGAAAACTTTTTAAGAAGTAAGATTTGAGCTGGGGCCAAGATGAATAGACATGGATAGAGAGAAAAGAAATAGAGAAGATATTCAAAGATTCGTGAATATTTTTTAAAAAAACTAACATGCATGAAATGTTATATACTTTACCCAAATATCTCTTTCTGTAGCAAAGTCATAAAAATAATTTACCTTTGGCTGGCTTTGGGGTACTGAATTTTTGCAGCCAGCAATGCAGGGAGAAAAATACTGGATGCCATCTCTTCCACAAACAGGATAGTAAAAGGAATCCAAGCAGTTACAATTAACATTGCAAGGAGCCGTCAAATTTCCCAGCTCTCCTGTCCTGTAAGAAACAAATTAATAGAACCAAGTCTATTTATAACAAGTAATGAACAGTTAAAAATTAATTTTTCTCCTTTGAAATGGGTTCATTACTTAACAACCAGGCCTACAGGTCTTCAGGATAAATAATGGATGAATTAGCATGAATCTTATTCAAGGAAGCTCAGTATTTATGGACCCTCTCAGTTAATGATATTTTGTTCATATAGAGAAAAGCCTAATATCACAAAGCTAGTCTATACCAAGGCATAAAATGTGTCTATTAATAAAACAACGACACATATTGATGAAGTATTTCCTATGTGCTATGCGTTATTAGGCACAGGAGATATAAAGACAAGTTATATTGCTGCTAAGTAACTTATATGTTACTGGGAAAGAGGACAAAAAGCTATCAATGTTTAACTTAATTTTAATATACCTTCTCCGCGTGGTTTCTTTCTTTATGGGCTATTTCATTCTTGAAATCAGAAAGCCGATAATTGTGGCTTATATAATTCATTATGCATGTAAAGGCACTTAGAAATCATCTTTGATAAGAAGAATAGTGATGAAACAAAGTGGGAAGAGGAGAGAATTAGAAAACTAAAGCTACAAGATAAATGCATTGAATTTATATAATTTATCCTACTAACTTTAGAAATACCACTGATGGAATAGACATGTGACTCAGTGGACTGAGAGCCAGGCCTAGAGATGAACTGTCCTGTGTTCAAATATGGCCTCAGATACTTCCTAGCTGTGTGACCAGACAGAGCAAATCATTCAGCCCCAATGTCTAGCCTTTACTGCTCTTCCATCGATTCTAAGATGGAAGGTATGAGTTATAAAAAAGAAGAAAAAAAAGAAATACTATTGGTCTTAAAAGTCAAAGGTCCAAATTCAAGGGACAGTTTTATCCCTTGGCAAGTCTCTCAACCCCTACAGAGATATTGCTTGCATCAACTATCTTCCAGGATTATTTTAAGAATGAGATGATTAACCATGTTAACTTTTCTAAAAAATAAATATTAATAAATGTTTAAAAAAAAAGAATGAGATGATTTCTATAAAGTACTTTGGTAATGGCAAAGCTAAAGAACATAACTGATGTTTTCTAAAAGTTGTTGATATCCATATGCACAAGCTTTAGAAAGAAAAAATGAAACATTTCCACAAAAAAATCTCACTAACTTATGAAATATTTCCACAAAACTCTCACTAAGCTATATGAGATACTCAGAATGAGATGATAAGAAACTGAGCAATGAACACTAATATCAGTCAATATTAAGGTCTACTTTGTGCTAGGCACAGTGCTAAGTGATAAATACAAAAAAAAAAGAGAGAGAGAGAGAGAGAGAGAGAGAGAGAGAGAGAGAGAGACACGAAAGAAAGGCCTGTTCTAAAAGAGCTTACAATTTAAAAGAGGAGCTTAGATTTAGGGATGGGGAGGATCTTAGAGATCAACAAATAGCCAAATTCTATCTATGAACCATTATGGTACTAACATACTAGCCCTACTGCACAAAAAGAGATCATACTAGAAAGTAACTAAATGTACAGTACTGTATATCAGCAACTAGCATTCTCTTAATCAAATTAATCAACAAATATTATAAAGTATCTACAACTGACACAAAATACTCCCCAAAAGGAATGTTTGTTAAGTTAAAATAAGAAATGGTGCCTGTTTTTAAGGAATTTGAAAACTAGCTTATTAGTGAACCATGAAAATAATATAATTTGTTGCTCAAATGGATCTGTGAGAAAGATCTCTATCGTATTGAATAAACCTTCTTTGATAAACGAATCCAGGGAGCAGCTGGGTAGCTCAGTGAATTGAGAGTCAGGCCTAGAGATGGGAGGTGTCCTAGCCTCAAATCCGGCCTCAGACACTTCCCAGCTGTGTGACCCTGGGCAAGTCACTTGACCCCCCATTGCCCACCCTTACCACTCTTCCACCTAGGAGCCAATACAGAGAAGTTAAGGGTTTAAAATAAATAAATAAATAAAAAATAAAAAATAGACAAATCCAAAGATGTAGAAAAGAGATGCACAAGATGACCAATCATTGATAGATTAAGATCTACATTGATGGGAGAGAATATACTCAAATTCATCAGATCACAGATGCACCTGGGCTTTTGTAGTTGTGGGCGTAGAAAAGCTACATACTGGGCCAAGCCTTTGTCCACTAATCCAATTAGGCCTTTGGAATAATATAATAATAATTAATAGATTGATGTTAGTTAATTAATTGATAATAATGATAGAATAACAATAATAAATGACTAATATCTTTTTACTAAAAACTACTCTGTGCCAGTTATGGCTCTTATCACAAAATGCACAAAATATCACAAAAGTAAGAACATAATTATCGGGAAGGACTCTTTTTTGGACAAGAATTTCAGAGGATATTGGAAAGCAGTTTGGCAAACCCCATATTCAGATCAAATCTTATAGTATATACCACAATAAGCTAAAAAATAGATGAGAATAGAAATATGACTATAAAAGATCATATCATTTATTTAATTAGTAAGCATTCTCTAATTCCATGTTTATAATGTATTCCTCACTCTCCTTCACCTAGAATCTCTAGCTTGCAGTGAAATTGACTGTAAGATAATTTTTAATAAACAAGCAATAAAGGATTTAAAAATAAAAATAATAGACAATTTCAATGCAAGCTAGAGATTCTAGGTGAAGAAGAAGAGTGAGGAATACATTATAAGCATGGAGTTAGAAGAGAATGTTATATACAAGGTCCATAAAGTGAACTAATTTGGCTAGGACAGAAGGCAGGAAGATTAATGGGCTATAAGCCTGTAAAGACAAGCTAAAGCCAAATTGTGACTTGGAAAGCCAAACATGAGTTCATATTTTATCACAGAGGCAATTTGGAGTCATTCTGGATGACTGAGTAGGGGATGATATAGTTAGACCTATGCTTTAAGAATTTCAATTTGGAAGTTTAGTAGAGGATATATTGGAGAAAGGGAGAGAGACTGGAGACAGGGAGATCAACTAAGAAATTATTACAATAAGTAAGGTGAGGGAGTCTGAACTAGATTGATAGACATTGATGGACATATAAGTGGAGAGAAAGAAAAAGGCTTTGAGAGATGTCATATAGGTAGAATTGACAAGGCTAAGCAATTGCTACATATAGAGAAAAGGAGTGGTCAGAGGAAAGAAGATGATTACTTGATTTACTCTACCACAAAAAACGTTAGAAAGGAAGGGACTGGAATTAGAAAACTGTAGAGTCCCAAAGGATTCTCACAGAATATCCAACTTACCCTTAATAATAAACGGTTAGGAGGGAATTGATGGTCAATGTATCATGGAATTTGCTCAATCTTAATTTCCTTCCTTGCCAGTGTTCAATACGGGACTTTTTGCCCATGACAATTTTTCCAATCTTCTCTAGTTGGAGAACAGGGGAAATCCATTCTCCAGTGGCTTATAAATGTCATGGAAATGACCCTGGGCTCTGAATTCTCAATGGCTACACAGGTTGAACATAAGCATATCCACATTTTACTAAGCTGAAAAGATTTCTCTCTGTGGTCACAGTACCAAACTAATTAAGATAGAGAAAACTCGATATCATCCGATTACAAAATTTTATCATAGAAGCTTTATAAGACATTACACTTAAAGAAAATGTGATCTTTGTTGGCACAGATAATACCCACCATGCTGAAATTACAGATTATTGAAGAACCAAACAAGAAAATTACCACTAACTTTCTAAAGGACACAATGGGAGAAATGGAATCTGATATAGAACAAGTTGAATTTAGCCAAAACATTCTCTAAGAATAACCTTTTGTAAAGTGGAGGATATCTATATAAATATGTGTTTACATACAAACATCTTTAGTGGGAAAAATATTTCACTGATCAAAAATGGTGAATTCCTAAGCATTTTTCTTTGCTATTTAATATCTGAAGTGCATGCCTACATAAATCCATGTAATTTTGGATTTGGGCAATGAACAACAAAAAAGGAATTAAAATATAGTTACCCATTATATGCTTCAGAGACACCAGCAAATGGCTCATTTCCACATTTAGCAAAAATAAATATGAAACTCAATACAAGAGATAGCACAGACATCAGCAATGAAAACTTCATAATGTTTTTGCAAGCCATTTTGAATTTGGACACAATGACACCACCTAAAACTTGCCCCAGAGCTGCTCCTGGAATTAAAACAACCCCTGCAGACAAAGATAATATCAACAATTAAAAAAGAAAACATTAATATACCAAACAATTCATGTTAATAATTGGGAAAAAGCAAAACAATTTTAAGGATGTGTCCTAAAAAGCCAAAGTATTCAAAGCATAGGTATTCACTTTGTGCATAGGCTATATAATAGTTTATATACTGTGAAAACTTAAGATAAAATAAAAATAAAATATCTAATATTTTTTGTCATTTAGAATGATGTAATGCAGCCCTAAATGATTTGGCTTTTAACCATCAGATAATTGTATTTGGTATAATTCTTCTTATCTTAGAAAAGCTATGTCTCCATGACTTCAATCTGTATAATCTTTAAGTTATCAAGACTGATGTATCTAAGGTTTCATCACACAACTAAAAGAAGAAACAAGAGATAAGTCAGGCTATTTGGAAAAGTAAATAAAGAATAAGGAAGAAACATTACCTCCAAGTGTAGCCGCAAAGCTAGATGACAATCCAAATTGATTTTCTATAAATTTAGGCAAAAATGTAGCAAAGCCAGTAGTAATTAAAGCTTCTGTAGAAGTAGACAGAGCTAAACACATGAAAACAGGATTTCTCAGCAAAATCTAAAGAAAAAAAGTAAAAATTACGAAATAATAAAAGAGCATGTTACAATGAGCAGAAAACGTTAAAATGTAGCATTATGATGTGGCAATTCTAAACTAACATTCTAAGTAAGTTATAAAAGCTAAGATTTATTTCTTTGCTTTAAACATAAATATACTTTGGCCAAATGCCAATTATTGGAAGGAAGGAAGGAAGGAAGGAAGGAAGGAAGGAAGGAAGGGAGGGAGAAAGGGAGGGAGGGAGAAAGGAAGGGGGGAAGAAAGGAAGGGAGGAAGGAAAGGAAGGAGGGATGGAGGGAGGAAGGAAAAAATAACCTGTATTTATTAAACATTTAATATGTTCCAGGCCCTGTGGTAGGTACTTTACAAATATCTCATTTAATCCTTCCCTCCTCCTTCATCCCTGTCTCATAAAGAAGTGACCTTTTTCCCTGCCTAAGTAAGCCCCTCTCTCTGAATTGAACCTTTGATGCCATTTCATCCCATCAACTGTAGCAGTCTGCCCAATCAGTTCCATTCTCTCTCATATTATCTTCATTGTTTTCCTATCTACTGGCTCCTTTCCTTTGCATGCTTCCCATGTCATTGCTATTCTGAAAAGTGAGGCAGAGACAGTTAGGTAACACAGTGGATAGAGCACTAGGACTTATGTCAAGACAACCTGGGTTCAAATCTGGAATCAGACACTTCCTAGCTGTGTGATCCTGGGCAAGTCACTTAGCCACGATTATCTAGTCCTTAACACTCTTCTGCCTTAGAATACTGCTTTATTCTAAAGCAGAAATTAAGGATTTTTTTTAAAAACACAAAACACAAAAATCCTTCCTTAATCCTACCTTCCACACAAACTCTCTTCCCATATCTCTCCTATCTTTTGTGGCTAAATTCCTGGAGAAAGTCATGTAGAATCAATATCTCCACTTCCTGTCTTCTCCCTTGCTTCTAAATCCTCTATAGTCTGGCTTTCAACTTTATCATTCAACTGAAACTACTCCTTCCAAAGTTATCAGTGATCTCTTTTTTGCCAAATCGAAATGCTTTTTCCTATCCTTCTTAATCTGTCTATGACATTTGACATTGTAAATTACCTTTTTCCTCCTGGATACTCTCCTTTCTCTAGATTTTCACAACATTACTGTCCCGGTTCTCCTTCTATCTGTTCAACCATTCTAGTTGCTTTTTCCTTTTTTCTGTTGTTTCCTAGATATTCTTTCAGGTCAAACATTAATTAATGATGTCCCACAAGTAGCTGTCCTTGAAACTCTTCTCTTTTCCTTCTACTAATCTTACTTGGCAATCCCACCATTTCTCATAGGTAAGATTATCATCTCTTTGCAAATGACTCTCAGATTTACTTATTCAGCCCTTACCTTTCTCTCCAATTCCATATGGCCATTCCAAATTGGCTGAGCCATAGACATCAGACACACAATACGTCCAAAATAGAATTCATTATCTTTGTCCTTTAAAAAATACTCTCCTCTTTAGAACCTCTTTATTCCTGCCAAGCATACCATCATCCCCCCGATCACCCAGAGGTACTACAGCAGTGACAGATTCAACTCAAAGTTTAGTGTCACTGACACCATATTATCTCAAGGATCAAAAATAATTTAAAAAAATTTTAATACTTTCATAAGCTGCTCTCTTTCTATTTTTCCAGTTTTCTTACACTTTATACCCTTCTCTCACCCCATACTCTATGATTCAGAAACATTGGAGTTTGTGTTATTCCTCTCACTTCATCTCTCTAGTTAGTGTCTTTAAACCAGCTGTCAACCATGATTAGAATATTCTCTCTGAGGTGCAACTAGGTGGTTCAATGGATAAAAAAGCAAAGCTTGGAGATGGGAGGTCCTGGCTTCAAATCTGGCCTCAAGACCCTTCATAGTGGCATGACACTGGACAAGCCACTTAATCCCAATTGCCGAGCCCTTACCATTCTTCTGCCTTGGAATCCATACTTAGAATCAATTCTAAAACAGAAGGAAAAGGTTTAAAATAATAATATTCTCCCTCCTTGCCTCTGCCTTCTGACTTCCTTTCAGATTCAACTCAAATCCTTTCTCCTGAAAAAATACTTTCTCAGTCTCTTCCTCTCCCTCAAATGTTAGTGACTTCCTTCCGAAATTAATTCCCATTTTCATAACATATATACCTTTTCATGTACCTAGTTGTTTACATATTTTCTTTCCTCCATTAGAATGTAATATCCTTAAGAGCAAAGACTATGTTTTTGCTTTCTAGCCCTTTAGTATTGTGCCTGGCACATAATAAGCACCTTTTTTTTTTTTTAATTTTAGGCTCCTACCTTCAGTCTTAAAATATTGAGTATCAGTTCCAAGGCAATTGGGGTTTAGTGACTTGCCAAGGGTCACACAGCTATGAAGTGTCCAAGATCAAATTTGAACCCAGGATCTCTTATCTCTAAGCCTAGCTCTCTCTATCCACTGAGCCACCTAGCTGCCCCCATAATCAGAACTTAATAAATGTTTGTTGACCAACTCTCTTCTCCAATATATTTCAAGAATTTGCAAAAATAATCTTTTTAATGTACAAGTGTGACTGTGCCATTCCTCTTTTACAAAAACTACAAAGTCTTCCCTAATATTTCCACACCTTGATGGATCCACGATTTCACTGATGTGAGTACTTCCTCCACTCTTACAATAGGCTTTTTTCCATGTTTTTACATAAATTTTCCTTTAAGAATCTACTAAAAAATGCACTGGTGACCTTTCTCTTGTTTAATATTTCATGAATTCCATTGTAAAATTTTAGATGTCCATCTGCTATCCCTTGGCTCTTCCTATGTAGTTAAACATTTTTTTAATCCATCATTGGTAAAATGCTGCAGCTCATTTAAAATTAGATGTATTTTTATTTCCTTATCTCATTTGCAATTTTGATTTTTCATAAATTAAAGAGAAATATATTAGTAATAATATAATAATAATAAAAACTTCTATTTTTTAGAAAGTGCTTTTCTCATAATTGCCTTGGTGCAAGTTTATTTCTTTTTTCTGGTTGTTTTTGCTATAGACTAGTCGAAATAACATGGGGAACTCTAAGTATGGAAACTTGATGAACATTGGTATCTTGACTATAATTATATTTATCTATATCTACCTACAGAAACACATTCTAATATTAGTTATACATACATGACTATATGTATACATATATGTATTTTTGTATGTACAAAGTATGCCAATGTATGTGATAGGCACTGTAAATGGACAAGGAGTTGGACTCAGAACTGAACAGGAAGGAAGGAGCTTGGGTTGCCTTAGAGAACTTGCAAAGTTCTATTAGTAGAGAAAATAAATTATGAAAAATTTCCACTTACCTGAAGAGCAGCTGGAAAATCTTTAATACTTTTCCCAAAATTCTTGTCTGGAGTCTGTATGGCACTTTCATTCTGATGGGCCTGAGAAATTTTTCCAGCCTGTATTTCTGCTGTGCCTGCATATCCAGAAAATTATTTTATACTGTATTCATGGTATGCAGTTTTATTCTTCATGTATACTTTTTACTTTAAAATAATATGCAACAAAATCTTAATTTCTGTGAAAAGATCAGCTACTTTGGAATAATTCATAGCTCCAGCCAAATGAGTCAGTTTACTTGAGGGCAGGGAAGGTTTTATTTTTGTCTTTGTGCCCTTAATGTCTGTTGTTTAAGCCAGTACAGCTTATAAGACTCTCCATTGAATATACCTTTCTTTAGAGTTACTAAGAAGATGGCCTTTAGAACTCTCAGCTAGAACGCTAGCCCTTTGATCCAGTCATACCACTGCTGAGTTTGTACCCCAAAGAGAGAATAAGGAAAAATACTCGTACAAAAGAACTATCAGCTAGGACACATCCAGACAGCATCAGAGCAAAGAGTCATGGATCTAAAACTAAAAGAACTAGAAGTCATCTAGCCCAGACCTGTAAGTTGAAAGACAAGGAAACTGTGACCCAAAAGGTTTAAGTTTTAAGTTTTAAGCCCAAGATAATCAGAGAGCCATATGAAACCTTATTCATCCCAGTTATGTATTCAGGCTTAGCTCCTCTTTCCTTAATGTTCCTTTTCTTCTTTTCAAATATCTCTACCTCTTTTTTTTAACTTCCTATACAGAAAAATATACAATTTCAATAGATTTACTTCTCCTTTTTGAATCCCAAGTCTCGATTTCAAAAATCAATGACATTTATAGACATAGATGTATCCAATTTTAATCATTATTTTTTGTGTCACTAATGCTGATGGAAGAATAAAGTGATTCAACTGTCATGGAATGGTATCAAGTGAGGAAAAGAACCTTGAGAAAATCTCTGATCAAAATGTATTAGTGGATTATATAGGAAATTAGAAGATTATATTTTAATTATATAAATTATATTTTTAAAAAGTTTTATTTAAAGTCAAATAAATATCAATTACCCAGGGTTTGAAGCCTCACAAAAACATAAATAATGCTTTTTGTAAACATGGTATTGTAGAATGTGAAAGAAAAAATATCATGATTTGGATATCTTCTACTTACTCATAGCATACATCTCATTAGAATGTAAGTTTACTTGAGGATAGGGACAGTTTCATTTTTGGTTCTATGCTCCTAATAGCTTAGCACAGTGGCTGTAATACTTTGATAAATATTAGAAATGTTGGTACTGCCTCCCTAAGTTAACATCAAATTCCTTCATAACTGTCCACTCTGTGCAACTTTTGTCCACATCCACCCATAAATCTTACATGAGAATGATAAACTTAGGTGTGGGGGTTAGGGAAAGGACATTCATCTAATCTAATGTACTGAGAAGCCTTCCTCTAGATCAAGTGACATTGTACAAATATTGAGCATGTCAATAGTTTATTAGTTATTCTTTCCTCTTGGTTCATCTTCTCCACCACTCAGGCTACACTAATATGCATTTCTCTGATTTCATCCATTATAGTCCATTTCCTAGGCAACAAACTGAAAATCTCCATAGCAACTTAATGAAGATTCACTGAACTAGACTGAATTCTTGCATATAGCTTCCTGATTTTCCTTACACTTCCTTATATCATTTCACACTGTATATCTTCCCATGATTCTTTGTATTCACTATATTCATTGTTTTATACAATGAAATAACATTTTATTGTGATAATATACAAAATACTACCACTTGTGAAGTCACTTTTTAAATCAATGAGCATCTGTATTTCATTTCCATATCTTTGCTATAGCAAAAGTTCTGTTAAAATATTTTAGTTTCTAAAAAGTCTTTTTATCACTGATCTTTTTAGGGTAAACAATAGTAAAAAAAAACCCACTTATTAAGCATTTGTGCCAATTACTGTACTGATTGTTAGGAATACAAATAAGATAAAAATCCTGCCCTCAAGGAGCTTACTATCAGTTGGAGAGACACAGTACAGGCAAGGAAATTGAAAGGGCAGAGAGGCAGTTGATAGGAAATGAAGTTAACTGGAAAACTCTAGGCTGACTACATAAAGGAAGATTTTGGAAGGAATTTATTGAGCTGTCCTCCAAACCTTGAAACAAGAGAGAAAGGAAAAGCAACTGGGAGTTTGAAGAAAAATGTTGAGTATCAAAGCTGAATCAGTCTCCAAAAAGATGATATTTCCAGTGATGACTTTATTCTTATGATACTAGGTATATGCTTAGCAATGTAAATCTCTGGATCAAAGGATATAGACATTTGTTATTACTACCCAGAGGTCACATTGCTAGGCATATACCTAGTCTGAATCAGCTTTTTTTTTTTTTTTTTTTTTTTTTTTTGTTCAACCCTTGCCTTCTCTGTCTTCAAACCAATACAGTGTTTTGGTTCAAAGGCAGAAGAAAGATAGGGGTTACTCTATAAGGGTTCAATGACTTGCACATTTAGTCACATAGCTAGAAAAAGTCTGAGATTAGATTTGAACCCAGGACTCTCCCATCTCTAGACCTGGCTTTCAATCCACTGAGCCACTACTCTTCCCCTCAGCTCTGAAACTCAATGCCTTTTCAGCACCCTCAGGGTTGGACTCAATCCATTATTTGATCATCACTTAGTCACACATGTGAAAAGTATCTAATCAGGTTCTTTTATAATTACTTCTAGTATAACCTTTAATATTCAGATCACTTATCTACCATGAGCTTACAGTAGGAAAAGGTGATAGACTATTTTCTGATTGTTCATTAATTCTTACGAAATCAATAATCATATCCAAGCTAAATTGTGTATTTATGGTTTATTGAACACTGAATTATTGTGTTCAGTGGTTTCCAACACTTTCTTATCTGGTGTGTTATACTGATCTACCTTTCTATTTTCTTTCACAGGTACCCAATAATATTGAAGATTACTAATTTATACTAAAATTTGAGGTCTGGATAGGCTATCCCCCCCTTTATTCTTACTTTTACCCCCACTATTTCTTTTGATAATCTAAGTATTTTGTTGGATCTAATGGATTGTATATTATTCTCTCTAGCCCAGTAAAGTATCCCCCTAGGAAGCTGGACTGGGGATAATACCAAATCTGTAATTTATTTCAGGTAGTATTGTCACTTTTATTATATTAACACAGTTCAGTCACTGGCATTGAATAAGTTGTTTTATACTTCTTTAAGGAATATTTTGTAAATTTTTCCACAAGGATTCTGAATGTACCTTGGTAGATTGACTCTCTGATATGAAACACTATCTATTTGTTTTGAATTAGACTTACCTTTGTATTATTTTCTCCTGAGGGTTGTTATTGCTATATAGATAAACTGTGATTTTATGGACTTATTTTCAACACCATTACTTTATTGAAGTGCTTAGTTGCTTCAAATAGTTTCTGTTTCTATGCTAGAATTTTCTAATAAACAATCATGCTGTCAGCAGATATGTATAGTTAGGTGTCCTCTTTGACTTTTTTATGCCTTTAATTCCTTTATCTCGTATTATTACTATTGGTAGCATTTCAAGAAGTATGAATTACAGACTCCAGAAGATTTTATAGAGAGGCAGAACCTTTCAGCTAAACCAGAAGAAAACAAGCTGAAGAAGAAGGGAAGAACTTTCCTTCTTCTCCCTTTCCTTCCTTCTCCTATCAGCAATATCTTAGAGAGACTGCGCAAGTAGGAGATAGTATATCCAGGCAGAAGAAAGACATAGATATGAGAGGACCAAAAAAGGATGGAGAAAGCTTCAAAAAGCTTGACATTCTTACACTAGTAAAGACTTCCAGAGATGGACTTGAGAAAGAAACAAACTATGAGAACATAGCACAGTGTCCTTTGTAGCAAGAAGTTGGACTTAAGGGGTAAGTACATGAGGACTCTCTGAAAGGAGAATCATTTTCAGACTCTGAAATACCAGGGATTGTGAGTTATATATCTCCAAACATGTATCTTAATATGGGTCTCACCATCATTGCTTATAAAATTTGATTCCACCCTTCCCACAGATGCTGTGTATATCTATGTCTCCACAGATGAGATAAATGTCATCTTTGCTATGTCATTTAAGTAAATGTCTTCATTTATTTAGTAAGAGTTAATTACTATTAATTATGACATGGATTCTGGACATATGCCTTATTATCTTCAAAAAGTTCTTATAATATTTCTGACAGCATTTTTTAATTGACATGTTCTGTTCGGATTCTTAAATTCTATCTGCCAATATTGTCATTAAGGTCAGTGATTTTCATTTATAAAATTCACATATTATTACAATTTTGTTGTCTTTTACACTTCCTTCCAGATAGTCTCCACTTCAGTACATTTGTGTCCCATCTCTGTTGATCTCTCACTTCCTTTAAGTTGATCTCTCAGTTCCTAAATTCCTCTCAGATCCTTAAAGGATTTTCCATTGCGTATTTAATTTTTTTTTCAATCCATTAAATTTTTATTTTTTCCAAAATTTCTTCATTAACAAATGAAAATTCTATTAATTTGTTTCTGATTTCTTCTCATGGGGATAATTTCACTTTTGAGTCACTATTTAGTTTCCTCTTTTTATTCCAAACTCTCTTTGGATCCAGAGCATCTTGTATCTTTATCAGGCATTGCTTCACTTTCCTTTTAGTAAAATAATTGTTAAAGTTTTTTTTTTTTACTATTATTGAGGAATTACTCATCTTTTCTTCTGGTTTAGGTATTTTCCATGTTGATTGATCTAGTTATGTCCTGGGATTTTTATTGAAGATTTTTCCCTCAAAACATTAAAAATTGTGGCCTTTTTAAAAATAAATTTCATTGTCACTTTCTAGTCTGTGTTTTAAGTCTGCCTCAGATTTCTTACACTGGGGAACAAATAATTCACAATCATAGATAGGTCTTTACCCTGATGATCTCCAGCAAGGACAGTCCTGCCCCCAGCTAGATTGCAGTCCACCTTTCTTCAGCAATTCACTGAAGAAAATAAATCTTTTAAAATTGGAATTGGCACAGGGCAGCAAGGTAGCTCAGTGGATTGAGAACCTGACCCAGAGAAGGGAGGTCTTGGGTTCAAATCTTGCCTCAGATACTTCCTAGCTGTGTGACCCCTGGGAAAGGAAAAGACACTTTACTCCCATTGCCTAGTCCTCACCACTCTTCTGCCTTGGGCCCAATACAGAGTATTGATTCAAAACTGAAGGTAAGGGTTTTTTTAAAAGTTAGAACTGGCAATAAGCACATGAGAAAGTGTTCTAAATCTCTAATAATTAGAGAAATGCAAATCAAAACAACTCTGAGGTATCACCTCACACCTAGCAGATTGGCTAAAATGAAAGAAGGGGAGAGTATTGAATGCTGGAGGGGATGTGGCAAAACTGGGATATTAATAAAAAGTTATAACTGGACAAGTAGAAGCTAATGATTCTATAAGTTATCAAGAAACAATAAAAACAAGCCAAAAGAATGACAAAAATGTAAATTATCTCATCAGAAAAACAATTGACTTGGAAAATATACCCAAAAGAGATCATTTAAGAATGAAAAAATGCTCTTAAGCACTATCAATTAGAAATGTGAAAATTAAAACAGCTCTGGGCTTCTTTCTCATACCTTTTAGAAATTCCTAAATACCAAAAAGTCATGATAAAAAAAGAGCTTAGAAATCATATTTCATGAAATTAAAAAGGAAAACTTCCCTAGTATCTTAGATCCAGAGAGTAAAATAGAAATTGAAAAGAATCAACCAATCACCATCTTAAAGACATCCCAAAAGGAAAATTCTTAGGAATGCTATAGTAATGTCACACAAGATTTAGTAGCTTTCACATTAAAGAAATGGAAGGATTAGCATATGATATTTCAGAAGAAAAAGGAAGTAGGATTATAACCAAGAATAATCTACCCAGCAAAACTTGATATAATCCTTTAGGGAGGGAAAAGAGATATTTAATTAAATAAAGGACTTCCAAGCATTCCTAATGAAAAGAACAGAGCTGAATAGAAAATATGACATGTAAATACAAGATTCAAGGAAAAGCATGAAAAGAGTAAAACATGAAAGAGAAACCTACCCCATTATGTTTAAATTGTCTACATTCCTTTATGGGAAGATAATACTTGTAACCCCCAAGAACTTTGTCATTATTAATGGATTCAGAAGGCATGAGTGTGAGTCAATTATGTTGGAATGCTCTCCAAAAAAAAGGAGTGAGAAAGAAACATGTACTGAAAGATGTAAAATAGGAAAATTTTCTCACATAAAAGTCATGCAAGGAAGAGCTTTTACAGTGGAGAGAGAGATGCAGGAGTGAAGATAGGAGGCACATATAACTGTGAATGTAAATGGGATAGATGCATAAAATGGAGGTGGATACAAAATGGTTTAGAAATTGGAATCCAAAGATATCATTTTTACAAGACACATACTTGAAACAGAAAGACACACATAGAGTTAAAATAAAGAGCTGAAGCAAAATATACTTCAGATGAAGTTTTTTTTTAAAAAGCAAGGTAGTCGTTATGATCTCATACAAAGCAAAGGCAAAAATAAGCCTAATTAAAAGAGATAATCAGAAAAATTGCTTTTTCTAAAAGGCATTTTAGACAATGAATGTCAAAAAATTTTGCCACAAATTTCCCTAATAAAGGTCTAATTTCTCAAATATAGAGGAAATTTATTCAAATAAATATAAGGGTTAGTTCTTAATTGATAAATGATCAAAGGATATGATATGAATAGGCAGATTTCAGGAAAAGAAATCAAATCTACCTGTAGTCATATGAAAAAAATGTTCTACATCACTATTGATTAGAAAAGTGCAAATTAAAACAACTCTGGGCTACTTTGTTAAGCCTATTAGAAATGACAGATATTGGAATGATAGGGGAAAATAGGTACATTAATAAACTATTGTTTGAGTTACTAATTAGTTCAATCATTCTGGAGAACAATTTGGAACTATGAATAAAGAGCTATAAAACTATTCACTCCCTGACGCAGCAATACCACACCATTATACCCCAAGGAAATCAAAGAAAAAGGGGAAAGACCTATATGTACAAAAATGTTTATGGCAGCTCTTTCTGAAGTGGTAAAGAATTGGAAATTGAGGGGATGCTCATCAATTGGGGAATGGTTGAACAAGTTGTACCATATAAGTAATAAGGTACGGGGAGGGGTGGGCAGCTGGGTAGCCCAGTAGATTGAGAGTCAGGCCTAGAGATGGGAGATCCTAGGTTCAAATCTGGCCTCAGACACTTCCCAGCTGTGTGACCCTGGGCAAGTCACTTGACCCCCATTGCCCACCCTTACTCACTCTTCAACCAAGGAGCCAATACACAGAAGTTAAGGATTAAAAAAAAAAAAAGAAAGAAAGAAAGAAGGTGGGGGTGGTTTCAGAATATGGCAAGACCTATATGAACTGATGCAAAGTGAAGTGAGAAGTACCAGTAAATAACTGTACATAGTAACAGCAATGTTGGAATGATGAACTGTTGTAAAAGACTTAGAAACTCTGATCAATACACTTATCCAAGATAATTCCAAAGGACTCATGATGAATAAAATGCTATCCAACTCCAGTGAGAGAACCAATGAACTCTTGAGTGGAAATTGAAATATGACCTTCTCTATTTCATGTTGCTTTTTAAAAAATGATATAGCTCATATGGGAGTGTATTACATAATTTCACATGTATAATGATATCATTTTGCTTTCTCTCTAGGGGGTAGAGGAGGGATAGAAGGAAGGAAGAGAACTTGGAACTTAAAATTTAAAAAGACAAAATTGTTAAAAATAAATTCATTTCCTATTTATAGCCGTGCTTTTTGTGGTGGCAAAAACCTGGAAAAGGAGGGTATGTCCTTCAATTGGGGAATGGCTGAACAAATTGTGGTATATGCTGGTGATGGAATACTATTGTGCTCAGAGGAATATGAACTGGAAAGACCTCCAGGAATTGATGCAGAGCAAAAGGAGCAGAGCCAGAAGAACATTATACACAGAGACCAATACACTGTGGTAAAATAGAATGTGATGGACTTTTGTACTAGCAGCAATGCAATGACCCAGGACAATTCTGAGGGATTTATGGAAAAGAACACTACCCACATTCAGAGGAAGAACTGTGGGAGTAGAAACACAGAAGAAAAGCAACTGCTTGAACACATGGGTTGAGGCAGACATGATTGGGGATTTTGACTCGAAACTACCACACCAATGCAATGATCAACAATTTGGAAATAGGTCTTGATCAATGACACATGTTAAAACCAGGGGAAATGCGCATCGGCCAGGGGTGGGGGGGAGGGTGAGGGGTGAAGGGGAAAGTAGGAGCATGAATCATATAACCATGTTAACTTTACTAAAAAATGAATATTAATAAATGCTCTAAAAAATAAATAAATTCATTTAAAAAAAAAAAGATTTTGTTCCTCAGAGCTAATTCATAATGGCTTTTACTGTGTGACAAGTTTGTCTTCGTTCTACTATTGATTTAACTGTTCTACATTTAGTTCATTTTTCTCCAGTGGGAGGATATAAAATAATTTGGGGAAAGTCCATCATTTTGATGAATGTGTCAACACTGCATTCAGACTCCCTTTAGCTTTTTGAATAGACTTTGGAGGGAGATGCTGTAGATGATACAGTTGGAGAAATGAACTCCAGGGAGTTAGTTGGGAGAAAGATTTTCAAATGGTTAATATATGTCTTTGGATTCACAGAAATATATGAATTGACCATATCATGTTGCTTGAATTCCAAGGGTTACAACTCTACAGACTGTTGAGAGAGGACCCCCTCCCCACCCTGGATGAGATTATTCCCTCTCTCCTGGCTTGATCTCTCAGCTCAAGAATTCATTTAGGCTTATGTGTATTTTAATTTGTAGAACTTCTCTGATTTATCTTGGCCACACTTCTTAGATGAAAGGGTTTGCTCACTATTTGATATGTATGAGATGGCCTTTTGAATTAAGTGCTTTAGAAAGAAAACGATAAACTCCCAAATGATAGATAAAGGCTGCCAGCCTGATCAGGGAAGTCAATCTTGTTTTGAACCCCTAAACTTCATATTCCTAGTATAGAGATATCTGAGGAGGTGGTATATAGCCTGATACCTGCCCTGGAGACAGAATAAATCACTGAAGCTTTCTTAAATTCTGTTTACCCTGCTACACACACACACACACACACACACACACACACACACACACACACACACGCTCTAAATTATTGATGGGGCAGGCAAAGTCCTCTTCCCACTGCTCAGATAGATCTTAGATTATAGCTTCATGCCATACACTAGTAGCATATCTTATGAACTTACATCCTCCCTCCCCAAATCCCCCAAAACAGAGAGAGAGAGAGACAGAGAGAGAGAGAGAGAGAGAGAGAGAGAGAGAGAGAGAGAGAGAGAGAGAGAGAGAGGATTCCAGAGGTAAGTGAAGATAAATTAATTCACTAATGGAAGAGTTTGGTATACAAATAATCATGTTGCTTTACCTTAGGAAAGAACCAAATTTTACAAGTAATAGTTACTTCACAACGATGTCTATAATAAAGACTAATATAGTGACCTTTATATAAATAAGAAACTAAGTTTTAGCATGGAAAGTGGAATTAATTTTCCAGTGTAGTATAGTGGCTAGCAGACCAAACAAAGCCAGGAAGATCAGTATTTGAGTTCTACCTCTGACACATACTGTTTGACTTTGGGCAAGGCACTTAACCTCTCAAAGCAACTTTCTAGGACTAGAAGTTACAGAAAAGGTGCTGATCTATATTGACAGAGGAAATTTCTTCACCCAGGATTTTCCAGTATCAATGAAATTACAGGTCTATTTCCTATTCTTCTACTTTAATAGACATACCTACTATAACAGTCACTAAAACTTCCATCAGTTTAAAAAACCATCTTTGAGCACTTACTTACCTGGCAAATGCTTTGGAAAGCAAGAAAAAGGTACAATCAAAGACCATGACAGGAACCAGGACAAAATAAACCCAATCCACCATGCACCCAGCCAGCGTGGATCATCTTCAGTAATAAAAGTTCTTTAATGGGAAAGAAATAATTATTTCTAGTTTTGTACTAGAAACATACTTAGTATATATAGTTTTACAATCATTTACATATAGACTATAATAAAATTATTCACAAAAAGAAATGTCTGAAACTTCTATACATTTGAAGGGCTTGTTTTTTAAATGATGTTCAAAAAATATTTAAAGAGTATAAGCTCTTCAAATATTGGCATCTCAGTGGCAGAATTATATAAAAGTCAAAATCACAAGATAGCTATCCTATTGACCTGAATGTAGGCTGAATTTTCCCCCAATATGACCTGCATAAAAGCTTTCTTATTAAAGATTCATCACCAGTATTATGACTAATCAGAATCACTAACTCTGAGCACTGGAAGGGATCTTAGCAGCCATATAATACAACCCATACTTGAAAATTGAAATCTCTATTACAGTACATTCAAGAGTTGGTCATTCAACCTTTGCTTGAATACCTCCACAAAAGGGGAACCTGCTACTTCTAAAAGCAGTCCATTCCATTTTGGGACATTTCTAATTGGCAACAAATTTTCCCAGACATCTGTTGTAAATTTTGCTCCTTCTAAATTCTATTCAATGCTTCTAGTTCTTCCACTTAATGCCAAACTGAACAAATCTAGTCCTTCCTTCATATGACAAATTATCAAAAGTGAGAAGATAGACATCATATCCATACTTTTCTTCTCCAGGCTAAGCACACCCAATTCCTTCAAACGTTCTTCTATGACATGGAATCAAGGCCCATCACTCTGGAACATTCTCCAGTTTATCAAAGTCTTCCTTAAATTATGACATGCAGAACTAAACACAATAGAGCTGAAAGCTGTACACTAAAGAAGAACTATCACTTCCCTCTCCATTCCTAGAAACTTTGCCTTTCTTAATATAGCCCAAGATCACATTTGATTTTATGGTGGCCACATCAAACTATTGACTCTTATTGAGCTTGTAACCCACTTAAAAGCATCAAATCTTTTCAATAATAACTGCTATCTAACTATGCTTCCTGTCCTCTTATATTTATGAAGGTTTTTTTGCACCCAAATGTAAGACTTTACATTTATCCCTACTGGATTTCATTTTATTAGATTCAGCATATTTAGATTCAGCATAGTGCTGTGGCCTAATAAAATCTTTTTGGATCCCTGATTCAATCATCCAGTATGTTAGTTATCCTTTCCAGTCTTGGGTCATATGCAAACTTGATAAATATATCTTCCGTGACTTTTCCTAAGTCTTTTGTAAAAGAAATAAACATGTGTATGAGGGTGTGATTATTTCTTTGTTCAGAGTACTATAATAAAAAGAGAAAATACAAAACAGTCCTCAGTCCTATGCTGTCCCCTTTGACTTTTGAAGTTTGCAGCATTGGTGGTAGAGGAGTGGAAAAGGGGGTATTCTTAGAGAAACTAAGAATGACAGTTTTAAAGTTGTTATCTGTTATTAATTTACCTTTAGTCCTCTAAATGTGAGACCCTTCTCTAAAAACCAAATTATCTATATTATAAGGAGGAAATGAATTAATATAGATATTTTTGCCACAAAAGAAACTAGTATGATATAAGCAAAACGCATTTGCTAGAATAGGTTTTCTCATGCTCTTAAGGAAACAAGTATTATCTTTTCAAAGGACAATGATACAATTCATTCACCTTATAATGAACATAATAAACATGACTTATTAAAGAGGAAAGGAGAGTCTAATAAGATTAACAAAAGGAAAGGGAAATGGAAAAGCTGAAAGGAAAAGATTTCTGATTAAGTAAATAATTATTAGTCAAAAATAAGAACCATTTCATCACCTTATTCAATGCTGTAAAAAAATCTGTGATCTTGTCTATATATTGTTTCTTCTAATCTTGCCTCTTATCTAATGTGATATTTCAATGTGTTTCCATAAATGCTTCATTTATAAAAAGGACTTCCCTATATCTCTACATTGAGTGAATACCAGTGGAATGTATGAACTATCCATCACTTATTTCTAGCTCATGTTAAATTATCTGCCCACCTCTGAGTTGGAGATGTATAGAAAGTAGTTGTTAATGAAAGACAGAGAGTAAGGGTTTAAAAAAAAAGGAAAAAATTAATGGATAATTAGAAATAAAGGATGCAATATTCCAGGAGATCTAGGTTTCTATTAGTATAATAAGATTGATTGTCTCTGAATCATGGGGATGAGAAGAGCAGCAACAGAGAAATTGTCTATCATTGAATAAGGACCAGCTGAGTGGGGCCTCTACTTTATAATGTGTCCCACAATGCCTGGGGCCCCACAGCCTCTACCTACCAGAAGTCTAGGATCTCCCTTAAATAATACTATGAATAAGGTGTAGGTCCTCAGTTACCTGAGTCTCTAAAAGCCAAGCAGTCCTCTTTCTGCCACCACTACTCCCAACTGTCCTTCCTGCTTCCTCTCCATCATCCCAGCACTTTCATTATTTTGTGACTCAGGATTTGTGATGTCTAAGGGGAACCTTCAAAATAGTCTGTCTATTGCCCTGAACAAGAGGAGGCTAAGACCCAAGGTACCGCTCTTCTTTTCACAGGAGAACCCCTATTGTCGGGTATTGTCATAGTCTAGAAAATTCTCTTTATACTGGGTTTTTCCTGTATAGATAATTAAGCTGAAGATTTTTTCAGTGATTATGTATCCTATTTAAGAAGTTTTGCAAAATCCAGATGATACAATCAGTGCAATGCTATTAGCAAATAGTGACATTGGGAGGACATCACCATCTTTAAGTAATTCTGGCTCAATTAATCAAGGCAGATAGACACTTCTTAAGAGTAGAAAATATTGCTCATAGACATGTCTTCCTGGCATATCTCTCACATGACATTAAAACAGGGAGTTATCAAAGTTATCTTTTTTCTTACATCTTTCAAAGAACTCTGTGTGGCTTTAACACATGTTAAAGAAAAATTTTTTTGAAGAGAAGCCTTTATGGTTTTGGTCTGCTGACAAACACTTTTCTATAGCTAATAATAGGAAAAACGATAGGAATGGTGAAATTTCATGTTCCCTATACCTTTCAAACAATCGTGTGCCTGGAATGACATGGTTTATTTTAGAATATTGTATGGAGGTTTTACAAGAGGATAGCGGAGCTTCAAAGTTTTAACTCATGTCAGAAAAACACATCAAGAAGCAATAGAGAAATCTGAAGATTAAAAAGAAAGCTGGGCGTAAGAGCCAATTAAGTTACATCATCTCAAGAGCAGTTAAGGCTAAAGGTGAAAAGATAGCAAAATGGGAGAAAAAAGATTTGCCTAGGTTTCCATAACAATCTCTTTTCTCCATTGATGGCAATGGAACTATAGATTTTAAGATTAGATGCACTGTATAAATATGAAATAAAAATAACTTCAATGAAAACAGGAAAGAATAGCACAGCCAGATCAGACTACATACAGAAGATCTCTTATTACTAATGACACAATTTGAGAGCACTGAAGCATCAAGTTTAACTATTTTTAAAAGAGGGGAAATATACCAAAGTGAAGATAGATAGATAGATAGATAGATAGATAGATAGATAGATAGATAGATAGATAAAAATATTTTTACTGAGGAAATGACAAAAATATTCCAACAACCCATTGACTACTTTTTCATCTCTATAAATTGTACCAATCTATATATGTCCAGTGAGAATCACTGATGAAAACTAAAAAGGAACAGGAAGGCTTCTGTAAATTATATTCTATAGCAAGCCACATCTTCCTAGTCACACACCTGATCAAGGTACAGAGTAAAGATCTCTTCCCAGACCTAGAAACTGTTCTAGTTCAACATCACCTTTTGAATAAAATATAAACTAATCAACTTAAAGATCTTCCTAATAAGAATAATAAAGTCCTTTTCTCAGCCTAGATTTTGAAATTATTTCACATGACTTCTTGTAAAATCTCCATCCTAACCTAATTGCCCTACTTGAAATCCTGAACTCAGTATGTCTTCCACCTCCTTTCTCCAGACTTCTTTATGGGAACTTTGCTAAATGCCTGGAATGCACTTGCTCCTTAGCTCTTCCCCTTAAAAACCTTAGTTTCCTTTCAGGCTCAACTCAGTGTCATCTCCTATGAAAAGACTTTCCTGGTCCCCTTGGGTTTTTTCTGGTGGTGCCCCCCCCCTTCCCTCAATCTTCACTCCACCACTACCCCCTTCAAATTATTGTATTCATTCCTTGGAAAGTTGTAAGCCATTTGAAGGCCAATATAGATTTGTTTGGTTTTTTTTCCCATTTATTTCTTTTGTCTTACTCCCATAATATCCTGAACATAGAATTTACTAGAAAATGAAGCATGGCCTGAATTGCTTTTGAGGAACTGGGTAGTTTTCAACAACCCTAAGCTTCATCCTGAAACCAAATCCAAAGTTCATCATTTTAAAAACATTGTTCTTTTTGTTGATATTATATAGCTTCAAATCATGAAATATCACAGTCTTTGAAGACTCAAAACTGCAGAGCACTTACAGGGAAATGGAGAAGCACTTGGCAAAAATAAATATGCTTCAACATGTCAGTGACAAATTATGCATAAAAATGGCACAAAATACCATAAAAAAAATACCATAGGAAAAGGTGATGTACTGATAATGCAGTAAGAGCAAAGGTTAACACATGGGCATGTTGTCCTAGATCCCATCTAATGATAAGCAATCTAGAGAGAGAATGCTTTGTAAGAAGAACTTAGGAGAAAACATGGATAATAATTCGACAAGAAAAGAATACATGAATGTCCAGAAAACATTAATACTGAAAAAATATAGGGCTTATGATATCAATAATGAAAAAGAAAAACATTTAAAATACATTGTCTTACCTTTTCCCCATATCAGCATCTATATAGATTTTTAGCAGCTGTCCTCCCAACACGTATCCAATGGCAGGGCCTAGGACTGACATAGAAAATCCAATTCCTAAAAGAAAGTAAAAAATAAAACATGAAAACATATATGCCTAACTTTTCTTTCAAAATGCATAAAAATATGATGTGAATTGTTTTAGTAAACAAGTTTGAAATTGCATGATAATTATACTCACAAAAAATTATGTTTATTTTTACTTTTTATTTAATATGTGTCACTTTAAAGATCACCCCCTGAGTTTTAATAAATATCATTTATTAAGACATACTTATTTGTTCAATAAGCAAGCTGTTAATCTGTAGACATAAGGTCAAAATAGCTAAGAGATGTAAATGTACCTGATACTCATGATTTCAGGGATATAGCACCTTTACATCTGACCATAAATCTAAAATATTGATGATTACTTTCTCTGGATTCAGCTTTGTTTAAAGAGAACAGTATGCTATGAGAAATCCTTTCATATGAAAATCCTATTCTTCATAACTATATCAATCTATTTAAATCTATACTTATATCCATGTTGACAGCGTTATTTATGCCTATGTACATGGTCTGATTTTTTGATAGAGATAAAGAGATCAATATGGATATATATCAGGCTTCTGTTTGCAGAACATAGAGCTGTGGCTCAGTTAAATATTTATTTATTTCCCTTAAAATGGTTATACTGGAAGGTCCAATATTACTGCATCCACAGTCCAGGGGGAAGAGAGAAAGAAGTGGTAGAGAAGAGATAAGAAAAGAAACAAAAAAGAGTTAAGTGCTACCTAGCTCTTCCTTCCTTCTAGCCTCACTGGTAACAATCAAAAAAGAATTTTAATACAATTTTCTGTACTGCTAAGGCCAAAATACATTCTCATTAAAGAATTCCTTGCTAGCAGCAACAGCTGCTATTTCAAAACCAACAAAAGATACATGGGGGTATTTGGGAAACTGGAATATGTACAAGCAAATACAGTATATAAAGAAGAATGTTGTGATATTTTTAAATGCTGAGACACCTTCCATCATTATATCAATGATGTCCATCACCTTTTAGCATAACTAGAATTCAATAGGTTTTAGAGTAACTAAATAGGTCTTAAGAAATATCTTTTTTATGTTATAAAAATTCTTAAATTACAAATAAATTATAAACAAATTATGCAAACTTATTTAGCTTAATGAGAAATATCTGCCTTAAACATTACTAACCTTTCCTAATACTTATATTCACTTTGTTTACAATGCAAAATTAAATAAAGACTCATAATAGGTCAATTATATTAGAACACAAATTCACCTATATAGAGAGATGACTTATGCGTAGGAACACTGTCATCAATAAAAGCTGTTCCTAGTGTGTAAAGAGGAGTTCCTCCTACTCCCAGCAATAGCTGTCCCAAGATGAACACATAAAGGTAGCTTGAAAGCTTGGAGGAGGCATCCATGCAACTGCTAATATTTCCTGTTGCTGGGCATGTATCTGAAAGAAAAAAGGAAAGGGAAAGTAATTATGCTTTTGCAAAAACTTGGAATAAGATGTTCATTTAAGACATACCTTTTTCATGAATTTTTTAAGTTTTTAAGTATTGTCCCTACTGAAATTAATTTTGACTGTATTTGACTACAATTTGAAAAGCATCAGGATGGGAAGAACCTTAGCCTTGGCCTTGGAATAAGGAAAAACATAATCAAAATCAGCCATCAATATTTACTAGTTGTATGATCATGTGAAAGACACATAATATCTCTAAACTTCAGTTTTCTCATCTGTAAAATGAGGATGATATCTGAAGAATTTACCTCAGAGTTTAGATGTAAGGATCAAATAAGATAGTATATGTATAATGCCTTGCAAACCTTATAACACTACATATACACACACAGAGAGAGAACTTATTTTAATATAAGCTTATATTAGGATTAAAATTTGAGTTTGCTGCTCACCTTATTTCTCCATTCAAGTACCCATGAGCTGCCTTACTGGGAAAGTCAAAAAGAGAGAGACTCATGCCACTTCCTTGATCCCTAACTTATAATCCAGATGATGTCACTTTTTCTGGGTTTCCCTGGTTGAACGGACTTGACCTCAGTCTGGGTTAGAGGCCAGTCTTCCAGACACCGAGAGTCATGTGGGACCAGAGGCAAATGTCTTCTAGGATGCCAGGGAGCCACCAAGGGCTCTGGCATCCTCCCATATTATACTTGCACACTCACAGTCAAAGGGTATAGGTGAGACCAAAATGGACTGTCAAAACTTTCCTTTTATACTTGTACAAGATTATTTATAACTGCAATCTTTGTGGTGGCAAAAAATTAGAAAATAAGGGGATGTCCCTCGATTGGGGAATGGCTGAACAAATTGTGGTATCTGTTGGTGACAGAATACTATTGTTCTCAAAGGAATAATGAACTGAAGGAATTCCATGTGAACTGGAAAGACCTCCAGGAATTGATGCAGAGTGAAAGGAACAGATCCAGGAGAACATTGTACACAGAGACTGATACACTGTGGTAAAATCAAACATAATGGACTTCCCTACTAGTAGCAATGCAATGATTCCAAGGGACTTATGAGAAAGAACGCTATCTACATTCAGAGAACTGTAGGAGTAGAAACACAGAAGAAAAACATTTGCTTGATCACATGGTTCGGTGGGGATATGATTGGGGAGGTTGACTTTTTAAATGATCGCTCTATTACAAATATTAATAATATGAAAATAGGTCTTGATCAATGATACATGTAAAACTCAGTGGAATTGCTCATTGGCTATAGGAGGGGGGGAGGGAAAAGGGGAGGGAAATAACATGAATCATGTAACCATGGAAAAGTATTCTAAATTAATCAGAGGGGTACAATTATATTAAATTAACACATTTTTAGAAATTCACTAAGACTCTTGGGACACTATCTAAATGTCAGCTGCCATTATAACTATATTTAGAAATGGTCTTCCCAAAAGAAAATTCAACAAAAATATTTTTTTCATGAAATTTCTAAAATACAGAATGAAATTGAAGTATATGGCATGAAGAGTATGATGGCACTGATTCCTGGTGCTACCTTGACCCTTCATTCATCTTGTTAAAAACAAATGGGGCTCTACTTTTTCCCCAGAACCTAAATGGTAGTGAAAAGAAGAGGCAAATCTGTCCCAGGTGATGAAATATCTAAGGATTCTGTTATTGTTGTTGTTGTTGTTGTTAAAATATGCATACAATACAAATACACTGAATAATAAGGTATAAGGAGACTGAAATCTGCAACCTCCTTTGAGGTTTCTGAGATCCAATTTTATCACCTATAGAACTTGCAGGATTATTCTTCTTCCTTTCTCAATGACATCAATGCATAGATTTCCTCTCTATCTTCTTCCCTAATACTAGAGACGACGACGACTACTACTACTACTACTACTACTACTAATAATAATAATAATAATAATAATAATAATAGCTTTTAAAGTAGCAGTAAGACTTTTGGAACAACATGAATAGTGATATCCCATCAATTATCCTAGCTTCACAGTTCATAAATCTACTCAGCTGCAATGACTTTCTTTTTTTTAGACCTACTCTTCAAAGTTATAAACAAGAAACATGTAAATTCAATATAAACTGTACCCCTCTTTCCATTTTAAAAAAGAAGGTTTTGAAAACCCATTTTGGCCACACTCTTTGGTTGTGCATGCATACTATGGGAGGACGCCAGAGGTCTCTTGGCTCTCTGGCATCCCAGAAGATGCTTGACTTTTGTCCCCATGACTCAAGGTATCCAGAAGACCAGAAGACTGACATCTAACTTGGACTGAAGTCAAGTCTGTCCAGTCACAGAAACCCAGAAGGAGTGACATCAATGGCTTTGTAAAAGATAGGACAGAGGAAGCAAAAAGTTCTTCGGGGGCTTTTTGGCTTTTAGGGGTCTTGGTTTGGAGACTTTCCTAGTGGGGCAGCTCAGGCATAGACTTTAGCTAAGAACTAGGCATGGCCAGATGATTATGTGACTATCCCTAATTCCAACCTTTACTATCTAATAAACAATTATAAATTAATATACAGTCTCCAGGGCATTTTAATCATAACAGAAGGCAGTTTTGGAACTACCAAGTCAACATTATTATATGCTTTTTTTAAAAGAAGCTATACATAAACATTCATGAATTAACAAAGAAAAATCCTCTTTTGTCTATTCTTTCTTGTAAATGGAAAGGTCAAGTTTGTTTATGTTAGTCAAGTGTACAATAATGAAAATAACTTTTTTTTTAAGGAGATCTAAAAAAATTGGAAGGAAACAGAAAAAAGGAGGTGGGAAGAGACTGAAGAGAATGTCTATATTCACATCTTTTCCCTGCCAACTTGTCTCCTGTCACTCTCCAGTAACTAGGCAGTACTCCATAGTGCAAAGTGGATGGTTTTGTAATCAAACCATCTGGAGTCCAAACGCTGCTATTTTATACTTTGGGGTATGAATGAAGAAGCATTTTTTATGTGCCTCTTATGCTTCCAGACCTTAAACTCTGAACATGCAAAAACAAAAGTGAGACAATTCCTACCCTCATGGAGTTGAAGGTCTAAATACTAGCAAAGAAAAAAAACTTTCACCGACTCACTGGCCAATCAAACTCATGGCTAGGTTCTAAAATAAATAGATTATTATTTGTAGGGAAGAATGCATAGTCTCTGGTTTAGATAAGGACTGCTTTCCATGTTGGGAGAGGACTGGGTGGAGTGGGGTCAGGATCCAGGAAATCACTTACCTATCTATGCCAGACCTCAGTGTCATATGTAGAGGTCAGACTTCATGATCTCCTAACTTCCGTTAAGACCTTATAATTCTATATCTAAAACAGTGTGATCTATTTATAATTTTAGATATTATATTAACATTATTATAGAAGCTGGCAGCACCATGGCAAGGGTTAGAAATGAAACAGAACAGTACACACACACACACACACACACACACACACACAAATAGCAAGCAGCAATGCTCAGTTTAAACAGTAAGAGTTCAGCAGTACATTGAAAGATATAAAGAATGAAAAGTTTTGCTGATGAATTAAGTTAAGTTGGCCCCCTATTTTGCCTTCAGGTGGTTTAGCTTATTCACCAGAGTAAGACTCAGATGAAGTTCTAAGAAAAAGAAAAGAAAATGCCACTGCATTCTCTAAATTTTCCTAGGAGAAATATTTCCAATATGAGTGAATCTTGTCACTTATCCCACTAATCAGTGAGGAAGTAGCTGAGGTGAGGCCAGTAGCAGTGCCTATATCACCTGCCCCATTTGTTTGGTGACTGGTGACCACAGTTAACATTGTCTCCTGCTCACAAGTGATCATTGAGTAAAGAATGGCTCTGGGAAGAACCTTGGATAGTTTTGGCTACAATTTCCAAGATGTCTATTCAGATACCAGCTGTGTTACCCTAAAGGTCAGAGACAAAGTCAATATTTATTAAGTGCTTACTACTTGTGTGCAGATACATAAACTAGTCCTTGTCCTCAAGGAGTTTACAGTCTAATGAAGGAAGACAACACTTAATAGACAAATGGTCAAGGGACACGAATAGGCAATTTTCACATGAAGAAATCAAAACTATCAATAAGTACATGAAAAAGTGTTCTAAAACCCTTCTGGTTAGAGAAATGCAAATTAAAACAACTCTGAGGTACTACGGTACATCTAGCAGACTGGCCAATATAGCAGCAAAGGAAAGTGATAAATGTTGGAGGGGATGTGGCAAAAGTGGGACATTAATGCATTGCTGGTGGAGTTGTGAATTGATCCAACCATTCTGGATGGCAATTTGGAATTATGCTCAAAGGGCTTTAAAATAATACCTACCCTTTGACACATCCATAACACTGTTGGGTTTGTACCCCAAAGAGATAATAAGGAAAAAGACTTGTACAAAAATATTTATAGCTGTGCTCTTTGTGGTGGCAAAAAAATGGAAAATGAGGGGGTGTCCATAGATTGGGAAATGGCTGAACAAATTGTGGTATCTGATGGTGATGGAAAGAATGATGAACTGAAGGATTTCTATGTGAACTGGAATGACTTCCAGGAATTGATGCAGAACAAAAGGAGCAGAACCAGGAGGACATTATACACAGAGATTGATACACTGTGGCACAATTGAATGTAATAGACTTCTCTAATAGCAGCAATGCAATGATCCAGGACAATCCAGAGGAACTTATGAGAAAGAGCACATTCAGAGAAAGAACTGTGGAAGCAGAAATACAGAAGAAAAACATATGTTTGATCACATGGTTCGAGGGAGATATGATTAGGGTTTTTGATGTTAAAAGATCACTCTATTACAAATATTAACAATATGGAAATAGATTTTGAACAATGATACATGTATAACCCAGTAGAATTCCTTATCAGCTCTGGGAGGGAAGAGGAGAGGGAAAGAACATGAATCATGGAATGATGGGAAAATATTCTAAATAATTTTTTAAAAAAGGAAGACTGCTAAAAAAGAAATATTTACTAGAACCACATAAAGGAATGGATATTATTTATCAAATCCAGGTTATATAAGAGGAAATATGGACAAAAGGCATACTCAGCTTACTGTGCAAATATGTAAGCATGAACCTCTAAACTCACAAAGTCACCACTGTGATTCTCATTTAATTCCATTTCCTTATATAAATAGAAAGACTATAATCTATTCCTGAAACTATACAAAACTTTTTACATGACTAAAACCAGGTTTTTCTCTATATAGATTAAACCAGATGCTCTTGGATATGTTGCCAGGTGTTTACTAATACATGGAGTGCATTAGTTGACTATAGTACTACCAAATGCAAATTTTATAAAACTTTGCAAAACATACCATACTCAAATAGGTCCCAAAAAAATGCCTTTAAATGAAATAGATGTCTTCCTGAAAGCTACTGCATTTATTTTCTAGGTAGAATCATTTATTTTTAGAGTGGGAAGATACATTAAGGATCATCCCAAATACCTCATTTTATAGATCAGTCAATAGACTCAGACAAGTTAACTGATTTACCCATGTCACCCAAATAATTTTAATTAAATCAGCTCTTCTTACTCCAGTCTAATTGTCTCCCTACTTCATTAATTCACTATACTATTAAAAGAATAACTAATATTTAAAAATAATTCTATGATGAATCATTCTACTATGCAGGGGAAAATCTTTTCTCTAATTCTTAATTGTATATGCTTTGCAAATAAGAATTTTCAAAAATCAAGTTTCTTGGAAGTCATGCAGATCCTATTCTCTAGGCACACACACATATAGTAATCAAGTAATCTTAAAGGGTGTGTATGTATACTCAAAAAATTCCATAAGTTTTCTTTTGGTTTTTCTTAACTCTTACTTTTTCCTTGGTTATTACATTCCTACAATTATTCCTTAAAATATCCTCAAAAAAATTAATGCAACTAATTCAGTTTTCTTATTTTTAAATGGAATTTAAAAGACTTGGGAGTTTTGGGATAAATTTAATAAGTATTTTACTTATGCTAATATTAGAAAAGGATTTCACAATCTAATACTAAAATTGAAAAGTAGGATTAAGTAGTAATCAGCCTTGCTTGAGAATTCATTGACTGATTCATAAAGTAGTATAATGTTTTTTAAGTCTCATAAGCACGCATCTAGATTTGTGAATGTATACAACATATGCCTCTTATGTTCATACAAAAACAAACACCAGAGATTTAAATTGGTCATATAACTAATCTTAAGAGGTATAGATAATGATACTTTTATAGTTGTGTCATTCTATTCTACTTGAATATCCTTGAGAAAATAATTATTTCCTTCCAATAATAATCCATGTATGTATATATGTGTGTGTATACACACATGTGGATATGTTTAAACATAAACTTTCTCATTCACTGAAATGTAAAACATTATATGATGGTTGGCCACATGGGGGAGCTCCCACTTTCTTTATAACGTACTTAAATCCAAGATTTAGCATGAACTATCTTTTATTAAAACAGTTCATATACCCAGGTAAATATTACCAATAAGGAAGAGCTAGAAAAAATAATGTTGGATCTATGTACTTCAAACATATTTATAACTTTTAATCTCATTTGAAATGTCCCATTATTTTTCTGCTTAAGTTGTCTGGCCTAATTCACCCAATTCTGTACCTTTGATTGCTCTAATGTAGAAAAGATAAGAAAGGAACAAAGTTATATTCCTCATTAGGCCAGTTACAAATATTTTGAAGAAAAGGTTTGAGATTAATTGCTATTTAAGAAACACCATGTTGAAATGAGAATACTTTGTTTTTCCCTGTATCCTGCCACCCAAGAAAGAAGTATACATTTTGTCAAACGAAATTCACTAATATTATAGATATACATGTATGTATAATCTATAATATATATAAATAAAAATATTTTGTAAAAATATATTGAAAATCTTTTATTTTTCTAGAAATATTATGGATTTTGTATTTTTTGTCATCTAAAGCACCTTCTATAATATAAGCACTAGGAAAATCCCTTTGGTAGAACTGATCAGGACAAAAGGTAGAAAAAGCCTTTCATAAGGTAAATAAATTAAGAATAATAAGCAGGAACTTTAAAAAAAAAAAAACTTGAGTCTACATAAGAAATTAGCCTTTCCCCATCCCAAAAGGTGACCAAGATTTGGACCCATCCAAATGTAAACTCCTTCCTTTATTACTTGAAGGGATTAAATTAAGGTCAACCAAAATTCTTTCTTCCCTATTACACTTTTCCTGGTTCTCCTACCAGTCTGGCCTCTCCTTTTGGGTTTCCTTTGCTGGATCTTTATACAGTCATGTCCATTAAAGACCTCTTCTTCCTCTATACTATTTCACTTAGTGGTCTCATGAGTTCCCAAGGGTGCAGAGATTCTCATATTTACTTATGTAGACCTAAACTTTGTCCTGATCTCCAGGTTGGCATCTCTAGTTGCCTAGTAGATATTTCAAACTCATTTCATCTTAAACTCATCTTGTCAAAAACTCAACTCTTTTATCTTTTCTTTTTATCTTTTCCCCAAAACCCTCCCAACTTCCTAACTTTCCAATCACTGTTAAAAGCACCAGCATAATCTCAGCTGACTGAGCCCTCAGCTGAGTGTCAGTAACTCCCAATCCCCATATCCAATCTTTTGTCAAGGTCTTGTGATAATGAAATTAAGTCTGTTCTGCCCCATCTTTAATCTAATCATCAATGGTGAGAACATCCCCATTTAATTCACAAGTTGGGAGATCTGTGACCCACCTGTGCTAGGGTGAGTGACAAATCAAAATTTACTGACTGCCTCCTGGGCAGTCCTAAGAAAAGTGTCTGTTGTGATTGGACATGTAAACTAAGAGGAAGGTATAAGAAGTGAGGCAAAAAAAAAATGCCCCTTTAAAAGAGAGTGAAGTTGGAGTTGAGTTCAGTTCAGCTCTCTTCAGCCTGGGACTAGACCTGAAGGAGCTCTGGCTGGGACCTTGGACTCTCTTCAGCCTGGAACTGGACCTGGAGAAGCTCTGGCTAGGATCTTGGACATGGTGAGACTGTTCTTAATCTTTCCTTTATAACTACACATGTCGAGTGAAGAAGTCTGACTACCTTAACCTCCCTGGAGGTACCAGCCTCCTGGAGACTCCCTTGACTGGGAGAAGCCCTCATGGCTAAACCCCTTGTTAATTGACTTTAGGCTCTCCAGCTGGGACCTCTGGAGCCCTGCTGGAGTAAAGCCAGGGATTGAGTACATAGTCTAGTTAAATTAGATCTCTTACTCTACCCTCTTCTCATCTCTCTCTCTTATATTTTGTAAATAAATTACTAAAATCATTTTAGAATTGATTTTTATTCAATTCTTGGTGACCATACTTTTAAATATTAAAATCCAAACAAAAAACCTCTTTTTCCCTCTTATCGTCTGCAGATTATATTTTGTTATATACCTCATATTTGTCCCTCTCTCTCCTCTTGCATGGCCTCTGGTACAGGTCCTCATCACCTTATGCTTAGTTATTTCAATTTAGCTTAAAGGTTGATCTTCCACCACAAATCTCTCCCCATCTACTGAGTTGTCAAAGTGACCTTCCCTAAAGTTGTCACATACACACACATACCCCTCGGTCAATAACCTCTAGTGACTCCCTTTCTTTGACTTTAAAAACTTTTCATAACCCCGCCACAACATATATCCAATCTTTTTATGTCTGTTCCCTTCAAATACATTCCTACCTTCTCCCAAGATTTATAGTTGGAAAGGGTTCTCCAATCACCTAGCAAAAGTCACACAATTTAAAGATGTGGATACTGAAGTCTAGAGAGGTTGTGATTCTCAGAACTAACACTATATTGTAAAGTGCATTTTGTATACAAGAAGCACAAGCAGAGGATTCAATAAACCCAACACAAACTATTGGGGTAAAGATTGAATAATCACAATAGCAGAGGGTTCAATAAACCCAACACAAACTATTGGGTTAAAGATTGAATAATCACAATAACTGAGGGTTCAATAAACCCAACACAAACTATTGGGTTATGGATTGATTAATCAATAAAAACTGCTGGGAAATGGAAAGTAATCTGGAAGAAATTAAGCTTAAACTAACATGCTATACCAGATACCAATACCATTAAAAAATAACTAAAAAAAAGGAGAAAGGCAGTGGAAATGCGCATCGGCTATGGGTGGGGGGGGGAAGGGAAAGTAAGAGCATGAATCATGTAACCATGTTAACTTTTCTAAAAAATAAAAATTATTAAATGGAAAAAAGGAGAAAAGGACAGATAAATGCACTAAGTATTTTTTTTTAATTACACAATAAATACCTTTTGCAACTATGGAGAAGGGAAATTTTCTTGACCAAAAAAGGAATACCCATGATCAAAGGAAATTAAATGAACAATTCTAATTATATAAAATTAAGCACTTTTTATACAAACAAGAGCGATGTATTTAGAATTAGAAAATGTAAATGGGAAAAATTATAGCAGGAATTTTTTCTGATAAATTAATAACTAGGATATATAGGTAATCCATACAATATAAGAACAAGAGCTATTTCCCAATAGATAAATGGTCAGAGTATGAACAGGCAATTTTCAAGAAAAGAAAATCCAAATACTAGAAACTCTGTGGGAAAAAAATGTACTGATTAATAAGAGAAATACAAATTGAATATAAAACACCTCACATTCATCAGATTGTCAAAGATAACCCAAAATATACAGTTTGGTTTTTTAAAAGGAAATTAGAAGAACATTAATGGACTATTGCTGGAGATTTTAAATGGCTCAGCCATTCTGCAAAGCAACTTCAGAGAAAAGTTGGTCGGTGTCAGTAAATATTTATTAAGTGCCTTCTATATGCCAGAAATTTATGCTAAGAGCTGAAGGTGCAGAGAAACATGAAAGATTGTTTTACCTCTTTTAAGGAATTCACACTCTAATGAGGAAGACAACATGCAAATAACTATGTCCAAACAATCTAGAAACCAGATGGGAAAAAAAAAATCAACATAAGGAAAGACCTAGAATAAAGAGATTTGAAATAACTTCCTATAGAAGGTGGAATTTTAGCTGGGACTTGAAAGAAGCCAGGGAGCCAAGAGGCAGAGAAGAGAGAGTATTTTTCAGAATGGGGACAACCATTGAAAATATCTAGAATCAGATGAATGAATGGAAGGAAAGAGCCTTTACTGAGCACCTATTATTATTACCATGTACTATGCCAAGATATTATTTCATTTAATCCCCACATCAACCTTTACAGAGACCTTACCATTTTTCCAGTTGAGGAAACTGAGGCAGAGATAAAGTGAGTTATCTCAGAGTTCAGATTTGAACTTGGGTTTTCCTGATTCCTAATTCCATGCCCAGTTCTCTATCCATTGCACCACCTAGCTGCCTTTATAAATGAAATGCCTTATTCAAGGAACAGTAAGAAAGATTTCATCACCAGAAAACAGAATATATGGGGGTGGGGGAAGATGTAAGAAGACAGACGAAGAGCTTTGAACACCAAAGGATTTTGTATTTGAACTTGGAGGTAAAAGGGAGTTAGTGCAGCTTAATGATTAAGTAGAGAGAGGACTTTTAGGACATCAGAACTGAACTCTAAACTTGAGGAAGATAACGTTGACAATTCAGTTAAGGCAGAAAGATCTACTAGATCAGTGGTTCCCAAACTTTTTTGGCCTACTGCCCCTTTTCCAGAAAAAATATTACTTAGCTCCCTGGAAATTAATTTTTTTAAATTGTAATAGCAATTAATAGGAAAGATAAATGCTTCTGTGGCCATCACCACCCCCCTGGATAGCTGCAGCATCCACCAGGGGGCAGAGGCACCCACTTTGGGAATCACTGAACTAGATGGTCAGTGCAAGAGTTTAAGAAAGAGGCATCAAAGACCTGGACTAGGGTAGTAGCAGTGGCAGAGAACAGAAAAGGATGTGTATGAGAGATATTAAAAAGTTACAAATGACATGACTTGGTTGTAAATAGGGAATAAGAGAAAGTGAAGAGTTGAGGATGACACCTAGATTTCAAACATGGGTAATGTTTGAAGATGTTGAGGATGACACCATATCCTCAATAATAGGAAATTTAGGAAGAGGGGATGGTTTTACACACAACAGAAAGAGGAAAATTAGGAAGAGGTAATGGTTTCAAGAAAGAGATGATATGATGAGTTCAATTTTGGAAGTATTAAGTTTAAGAAGTCTATTGTGGGGGCAGCTGGGTAGCTCAGTGGATCGAGAGACAGGCCTAGAGATGGGAGGTCCTAGGTTCAAATCTGACCTCAGACACTTCCCAGCTGTGTGACCCTGGGCAAGTCACTCAACCCCCATTGCCTAGCTCTTACCACTCTTCTGCCTTGGAGCCAATACACAGTGTTGACTCCAAAAGGGAAGAAAGGGTTTATTAAAAAAAAAAAAATAAGTCTATTCTTTGATCCATTTTCAATGGTTGTCCCCTTTATGGAAAATACTCTCTCTTTTCCTCTGCCTCTTGGCTCCCTGGCTTTTTTCAAGTCTAAATTCCACCTTCTAGGAAGTTATTTCAAATCTCTTTATTCTAGGTCTTTCCTTATGTTGATTTCTTCCCATCTGATTTTTAGAAGTTAGGGCCTGAAGGCTTGAGTTCATGCTGAAGATGATGAACAGGATGTGGAGTTGCAAGGTATAGGGAGAATGACAACAGATAATAAAGGAATAAAGAAAAAAAATAAAGGAATTTCAGAATTCATGAACATCTAAGTGAAACTTTTATGAATAATGGTAAGATCAAAGGAATGACCAATTCTAGGTGCAGCTGAAGGGGAGTGGAGGATAAGTTCATGAAAAATAAGTTGGAGAAATGGAAAGTTAAGTTATCTTAGAGATTATCAGTCAATATGTATGTTAAAGTCACCTGGTATGAGAATAAAAGATAGAGAAGAAATAAAGACTGTGAACCAAATGTAAGCTTAAAAATTAATATATAATATCTCCAAGTATTATATTTAATAAGATTTATTAATAATAACTTGAAGTAAAGGAATAAAAAGGTAATTATCTCACAAACCACATGCCCAAGCTAATCTACCTGCTCAAAAATCCCGCTCCACCAAAGCTATGACAGCAAGGCAAGAGGAAGAGAGGCAGAGAAAGGGAGAATTTATATCCCGCCTACATCAGTATATAATGACAGGAGGAGAATGGTGTACTGGGAAATGGAGTTCAAGGGTATAAGATTTCTAATTACACACAAGCAATGAATTTATGAAAGGAAGGAAAGTGTCCTTGCAGGAGAACAGGCACAAGTCTTAATTCAGTGATGAAAATAGATTGAATGAACCTTAAAGGAGGAGAGATTAATTAATGAGTGATGTTGGCAAAAGGAAATCCTACAAGGGGTAATGAGAAGTAAGAAAAAATTCCATCCATTACAACCGGTGAGTATGAATAAAAATACAACTAGTCAATTAATGGACATTTATTAATTACCAATACTGTGTCACACTGTGCTAAGCTCTGAGGAAACAAACAAAATGTAAAGACAGCCTCTGGCTACAAGGAGCTTACAGTCTAATGGGGAGACAATAAGCAAACAAATGGGTATAAGTAAACAATAGTCATGATAAATGGGAAATAATTAACAAAGTCATTAGAATTAAGGTTTGGGAAAGTTTTCCTGTAGAAGACAGCAAACAGTACTGGAAAGGGAGATCAGTCAGTCAAGTAAGTCAAGAAACAGTTATTAAGCATCTGTACTAATTGACACAAAAAGAGGCAAACCACAGTTTCTGCCCTCAAAGACCTTACAGTCTATTTGGGAGCAAACAAATAAGTACAAGTAAGTTATAAACAAGACAGTTTGTAAAGAAATGATAAAGGGACAGGAAGTGGCTCAGTGAATTGAGAGCCAGACATATAGACTTGTAGGTTCAAGTCTGGCTTAAAATACTCCCTAGCTGTGTGACCCTGGGCAAGTCACTTAATTGCCATTTCATGCCCCTTACCACTCTTCTGCCTTGGAACCAACACACAGTATTTATTCTAAGACAGAAGATAAGGATTTTTTTTTTAAAAGGAAAGAATGGATAAGGAAGTCATTAAAATTAAGAGAGGTGGGGAAAAGTTTCCTTTAGAAGGTAAAATATCAAATGGAACATAAAGAAAGTTAGAGAAGACAGTAGGCAGATCTGAGGAGGGAGAGAGCATTATAGGCATGGAAGAAAGCAAGATAAAATGTTCAAAGTCAAGAGATGGAGTGACTTTTTTTTTAACCCTTACCTTCCATCTTGGAGTCAATACTGCATATTGGCTCCTTGGTGGAAGAGTGATAAGGGTGGGCAATGGGGGTCAAGCAACTTGCCCAGGGTCACACAGCTGGGAAGTGTCTGAAGCCAGATTTGAACCTAGGACCTCCTTTCTCTAGGCCTGGCTCTCAATCCACTGAGCTACCCAGCTGCCCCCTGGAGTGACTTTTTGATGGAAGAGCAAGGAGGTCAGGTCACTGGATCTAGGGTAACATGGACTAAGAAGACCAGAAAGGCGGAAAGAAGACTACTTTGAAAGCCAGAGGAATTTATATTTGATGCTAGAGGCTATAGAGAGCTCCTGGAGTTTATTGAGTGGGGTGGGGAGTAGGAGGGAAAGGGACATGGCTGGATATGCATTTTATGAAAATTACTTTGATGGTTTCATGGAGGATGGATTAGAGTAAGGCTGGCAGAACCATTTCCAGATGATTGCAATAATCCTGTATGGAAGGTGATGCAGGCTTGCCCCAGAGGGATGGCTGTGTGAGACAAGAGAGGGAGCATCACTGACAGATAGTGCAAGGATGACTTTGACAAGTCTCAGCAGGTGGGGAAGTCAAGGCAGCTGTGTTAGGCAGAGGGAGCCACGTCCCAGTGAGTAGAAGAACAAGAGGGAGAAAATAACAAAGGGGAAAGTTTAAGATGAAAGCTAGGTCTTTTGCCCATGGAGCATATAGAAAAGGTGAGTAGCATCAGGGTTCAAGTGACTCATCTAAGGACACATAGCCAGTATATATCTAAACCAAGATCCTGCTTTAAGTCCAGACTCCAAATCCTCCTAAATGCAGTGACTTCTCTTGTGAGGTTTGAGCTGCTTTTCAAATACTTCAGTTTAAATGTCACAGATGATACATACAATAAACACATCTTACCACCAATATAGAAATGAAAAGGAGTTTTGAAGCCATCTTGTAGCCCTACATTTTATGTGAGGAAATGAAGGCTTGGGGAGGTCAAGGACTTGAGGATCAGATAGTAGGGAAAGACAGGATCTAAATCCAGATATGTCCATTAGAATTTTTTGCACAGAACAGTGTTACCTGATTCTACATGTAAGATGATATACAAGAAATGGCACAATAAGATGCCAAATGCAATACTGATTCAGAAATGTAAATTGGCTTGTTATGACAAATGACAACAAATTTGGCTCGGTTGATCATATAACACAAATGGACAACATTAAAATGCCAAAAATAATTTTCTCCAACTAGTTCTGTAACACGAAACGTTATTGAACTTCTTATTAAAACAATAAAGAAGTTATAAAAGGCATTCAGTCCCCTTAGGCGCACTGTGAAGTCCAACATCAAGGACTGGAGTTAGTGATAATGTTTCACTGACATATTATTATGTCCATATTATAATCCAGAAATGTGAGAAGTGTCACATTTACCTAGGAGGAGTCAATAGGATATCATTCCATGGAAACTACAGTAGGCCTAAGAGATGTGGTTCTAGGGCTGTGCTATGGTTTTTCACAATTTTTTAGATAATTAAAAAGAAACACTGGTGGCCAAACATCATTAAATACAAAATGAGGGGGCAGCTGGATGGTTCAGTGGATTGAGAGTCAGGCCTAGAGACAGGAGGTCCTAGGTTCAAATCTGGCCTCAGACACTTTCCAGCTGTGTGACCCGGAGCAAGTCACTTGACCCCCATTGCCTAGCCCTTACCACTCTTCTGCTTTAGAATCAATACACAATATTGATTCTAAGACAGATGGTAAGGGTTTAATATATATATTGTACAGATATGTATATATACATACATTATATACAATGTACATATATAGGAATGCAAAATGAATCATACTAAGTATTAGCATCCATTACTTGCTCTATACCCCAAGGAAATCACTAATAATAAAATCTCTATATTGAACAAAATATTTATAGTAATACTTTTTGTGATAGCAAAAAAAAAAAAACAACTTGGAAACGAAGAAGAGAGACATCTACAGGGGAATGGCTAGACAAATTGTGGGACATGATTTTAATGGAATAGTATTGTACTAAAAGAAATTGATGAATGAGATGAATACCAAGAATAATAGAAAGATCTACATGAATTGATGAAGAGTGAAGTATGCAGAAGAAAAAATACATGACAGCAAAATATAAATATGAACCAAAAATAAAGTGAATGTTCCAAAATTATATATGTTTATCTTGAAAGACAGGATTTGAGAAGACACACCAACCCCAGCCCTTTATAAATATGGAAGGACTACAAGTGCTGAACATTGCAAATATTGTGAGACCAGGGGAAAAGGAAAAGAACCTCTATATTCCAAAATATTTACAACAGTTCTCTTTGTGGTGGCAAAGAACTAGAAATTGAGGGTCTGAGGAATGGCTGAACAAATTATGATATGATTGTTATGAAATACTACTGCAGCAAAAGAAACAATAATCAAATTATCAAAAATATTAGTAATAACTGTATGAAATGATGAAGAGTAGAAGCAAGAAAACATTACATACAGCTAGGAATTTAACATCTGAAGAATAACTTGTGAATGTTCACCTTCAGATAATGAATTGAAAAATGATAACATGAAAGACAATCTATATATGCATATCTGTTTGCAATGTTTTCTATGGTGCAGGGAGAAGGAAAGGGCTGAGATATCTAGATATAAATTCTACTAATAAGAGAAAAAGAAAATATATAGGGATATATGTATAATATAGTATTAAATATCAGGTTTCAGAGAGCTATCTACAGACTATTGCTATTTATTTTTTAAACATTTATTAATATTCATTTTTAACATGGTTATATGATTCATGCTCCTACTTTCCCCTTCACCCCCCCACTCTCCCCCCATCCATGGCCGATGCACATTTCCACTGGTTTTAACATGTGTCATTGATTAAGACCCATTTCCAAATTGTTGGTAGTTGCATTGGGGTGGTAGTTTCAAGTCTACATCCTCAATCATGTCCACCCCGACCCATGCGTTCATATTGCTATTTATTTTTACTAAACTATCAGTGTTTCCCTTCAAAGGTCATCAGCCCTCTATTCTTCCCTCTCCACACAGTCTCTGTCAAAACTAAATATCTATTTTTTGAACTTTAATCTCTTAGAAGTAAATGACTCCCAAATCCATATTCTAAGCTTTATATATAGGATATTTTGCACATCTCCAACGATTGCTCGAGTAAATCATTTTCTAAAACATACATGTCCACCTTAAAACTAGACTGCTGGGGGCAGCTGGGTAGTTCAGTGGATTGAGAGTCAGGCCTAGAGACGGGAGGTCCTAGGTTCAGATCTGGCCTCAGACACTTCCCAGCTGTGTGACCCTGGGCAAGTCACTTGACCCCCATTGCCCACCCTTACCACTCTTCCACCTAGGAGCCAATACACAGAAGTTAAGGGTTAAAAAAATTTTTTTTTAATTAAAAAAAACTAGACTGTTATTTCAAAATCGAGATATCCACAACTGAACTTGTAACCATTTTCCCAAACCCCACTGAATTCTTTATTTTTATTATCAGGACCATAATTGTCCCAGGCAACCAAATTTAAAACCTCAGACTGATCATCTCTTCATCTCTCTGTCTATTATAACCAAGTTCTAACATCCTTTGCAATATTTCTAGCAGACATTCCTTTTATTCCCTTTTACACTGCTACTACTGAAGTTCGGAATCTTATCTCTGCATTCTTGGAATATTTAAATAGTTGTTAGCTTTTTCCCTTCTTATCTACTCCTCTCTATTCTAGTCTAGCCTACTTCCAGGAAACATATTGATTTTCTATCACACTGTTTTCCTGCTTAAAATCCATAAAAAGGGCCTTGTTATTCATGAAATAAAAGTTCAAGTTTCTTATCTAACATTTAAAGTTCAACTTACCCATTCAGTCTTATCTGATATTACTCCACACAATTACCTATTTCAATCAAACTTTTGGAGTCCATAAAACATGTCATACTCTCCTGCCTCTGCCTTCTTTCTTTCTACTAAAAGCCTTGTTGTTGTTGTTGAGTTGATAGTTATTGTTGAGTTTCTTCAAAAGGCCACAGAGTTTTCTTGGCAGACACACTGGAGTGGTTTGTCATTTCCTTCTCCAGTTCCTTTTACAGATGAGGAAACTTGAGGTGAACTGGGTTAAGTGACTTTCCCAGAGTCATCTAGCTAAGAAGTGTCTGAGGTTGGATTTGAACCCAAATCTTCCTGATTCCAGGTCTGGCATTCTAGCCACTGCATCACCTTGTGGCCCTACTACTGAAAACATACCCTTCTCTAACACATAGATTAAATCTCACTCTATTGTAAGAGTATTCCTGACAACCCCAGTCCAAAGTAATATTTTCCTGCATTTATCTCCCATTTACTCAGTGGTCATACCACTTACTTAGCCCTTATATTATGCTACTATTTCCCTAAAATTTGAAAACTATGCAAAGGAACTACATTCAAAATATTTCATCATTTATACTTTTAAAATTTTAACTTCAAAACTTTATTACATATTTACAAAATATTTTTAAATTATTATCAAATTAAATAATTATTTTTAAAATATTTATTTAAAACATTATTTAAACCCTTATATTCTGTCTTAGAATCAATACTGTGTATTACTTCCAAGGCAGAAGAGTGGTAAGGGCTAGGCAATGAGGATTAAGTGACTTGCCCAGGGTCAACACAGAACTACCCAGCTGCCCCCAAAACTATATTATTTTTAAAAGATACTGTAAGATCATGACAAAAAAAGCTATCCACCACCAAAGAAGAAATTGGCAGTCTGAATGCAAATTGAAGCATACCATTCTTCACTCTATTTCCTCCAGTAATTTTTCTCCATTATAAATGATCTGTGTCTTCTTTCACCATATCATGAATATGGAAATATGTATTGTATGATAGCACATGTACAAACCTCTATCATATTACCTGCCATCTTGGGAAGAAGAGTAGAAGGGAGAAAACACGGATCAAAAAATGTCAGAAAACTATTATTAAAAATTGCAACGTGTAAAAGTAAATTTTAAGAGCCTGCAAGAAATTTAAAATGTTTCAATTCTGAACAAAAATTAAAGAAAATGAAATATTTTAGAAGTTTTTTTGAACCAGTGACTGAATCAAGAGCTAACAAAGTCCAGTTATTGGTAACTGATCTCTTCAGACATTAGCAAAGAATATAATAAACAGATCTCAGTGTAACAGAATTTTTGAGATAAAAGAGAACTTAGAAATAGAAGTTAAGCAATTTTTTCAAAGTCATACAACTATTCAACTGCAAAACTGGTAACTGATACCCTAGGCTTCTGCATTCAAGTTTACTATTCTCTCTACCATACTTCATTGCTTCCTTAATGAGGGAGTTATTATGGCAATTCTCTAGATTTCTTTTTCTGGTGTAGGAAGGCTGGCATGTGTTTTGGTCATTTACAATGGGGAAAAGAATTACAGAGAGATCGGTAATACTCAGAGTACAGTTTCAGTTGAGTGACTAAAAAGAAAAACATTGCCAGAGATTGAGAGGTAGGAGAGGAGGAAGTAGAGCAAAAAACAGGTAGCTTTTTCTAAGAGTTTACTGTGAAATGGAGGAGGGATATAGTATAATAGCTTAAGGAGATGACAGGGTCAATTAAAGGTTTTCCAAGAAGGGAACAACCAGAGTGTGTTTGGAGGTCATTAACAAAGAACTCCCCTGATAAAGAGAAATTAAAGATTAGAGAAAAGGAAGGGATTATCAAAGGAACAAACTGGAAGAAGAAATTGGGGTGAGGGAGAAGACAAGTAGAGATGTTGGCCTTCACAAGGGAAAAAAGGATGATCTCTTCCTCTGAGATTGCTTCAGAAGAAAGAACTGGATGTGATATTGAAGAGATCTGAAAAATAGAGTTGAGGAGAAGGGGAAGCTCATCATAGATGTCCTTATCTTTCAAAATTTTCTGTTAAGAGGAGGAGGTAATATAGCTCTTTTGAAGAAAGATTAAAAAGTTGGGAAAAGGTGTTATTGGGAGTGTAAGAGAATCATTCAGAGAAGAGGGAAAGGATTATTGTGGAAATGTGAGAGCACAATTAAGATTAAAGAACATACAATTTACAGTAGACAACATATGGAGTTGTGTCTTTCTTCAGAGGCTCAGCACAAAAGTAGTAGTGGAGGTCATTCAAGGTTGTAGATTGAAAAGAATGACTGGTGATGAGGAGAAATGGGATTCAAGCAAAGAGTTGAACAAAAAGATGAATGGGTTATATATAGTACCGAGATCCTAAAAAGAGGCATGTAATGTCATTTCATGGATGGGGAAGTAGGGGAGCAGGGACAGAAGACTAGAAATCATAATGAAGACTAAATAGTATTAAAAGTCATGAAACTAAGGAAAAGATGGAAACATAAGAGATTATAGTCTGAAAAAGAAATTTCAGAATTCTGGATTATTTCTCAAAGCCTAAACAGCTAAGGATGATGATAAAATCAGAAATATTGGCATACCTACAAACATACATATATTCATATACAACACACAGTGAAAGAGATTGATAAGTGATGATAGCCAAGAAAGCATCTGAATCTATAACTACTCCTCATCGTAAGGCCTTTTGGAGAAGTTGGGACTGGAGCTAAATCTAGATTACAGTGATTCCCAAAGTGGGCGCTACCGCCAACTGGTGGGTGCTACAGCGATCCAGGAAGGCAGTGATGGCCACAGATGCATTTATCTTTCCTATTAATTGCTATTAAAATTTTTTTAAAAATTAATTTCCAGGGGGCTAAGTAATATTTTTTCTGGAAAGGGGGCGGTAAGCCAAAAAAGTTTGGGAACCACTGCATCTAGAAGGAAACCAGGGAAATGAAGAGACTGAGGTGCATTCCAGGCATGGAAGAGAGATAGTTAAAGTGATGGCTATGTGAGTGAAAAGAAAGGAAAAATATTCAAAAGGTGTTGTGAAGGTAGAAATATGTGCTCATACAGTAAACACATATGTATTGACTGACTTGACTACTGGTTGGATATGTGAGGTGGATTTGGGAGAAGTAAATAGCCCAGGATGATATTGAGGTTGCAAGCCTGGGTGACTGCAAGGTTAGTGGTGTCCTTGACAGTTAGAGGGATGATTAAGGAACGGGTAGGGATTTGGAAGAAAGATAATGATTTATATATTGGACATGCTGACTTTGAGATATCAATCTAGTTCAAGATGTTTAACAGACAGTTGGTGATATGATACTGGAGATTAGAAAAAAGGTTAGGACTGGATAGATATATATGAAAATCATCTGTATAGAAATGATCATTGAATCCATGGGAACTAATGAAATCATCAAGCAAGATTAAACACAAAGGGAAAAAAGAACAGCTCAATACAGAAACTGCAGGGGGAGAAGGGAAAGAGGAGGAACATCCAAAACTTGTTGGTATGACTTCACTTAAGATTCAGCAAAGGAAACTGAGAACCATGTAACAAAATAAATTCCAGGGCCAAATGTAAACTCCTGTGTTTTGTTTTGTCTTTTAAATCCTTCACTACCTGGCCTAAATCTACCACATTCTTTATTTTATATTATTCTACTGAACACACAGAGTTCCAGCCACATTAGCCTCACACATGACCTCTTCTCTCCCTACCTTCCTCCATCCCTTCTTCCCTCCATTCCCTCCATTCCTTTCCTTCCTTCTTTCCTTCCTTTCCTTCCTTCCTTCCTTCCTTCCTTCCTTCCTTCCTTCCTTCCTTCCTTCCAGATTTCTTTCTTATATGTCTGGTGTTTTTAGCCAATTGTTATGTCTTTGAAAGCTAACACTCTTTATGGCTGACAGCCCAAATCTTGAGAAACCAGTGAGTTGTTCTATAGCAATAGCAGAAAAACAATTGCTCACAAATTAAATATTGTCTTAAACTTTACGGATCACTTTCTTCATAACAAAGATAGGTAGGCAGTATAAATAATATCCTGATTTTACAGATGACTAAAATGATTATGAAAGGTTAAGTGACTTGCCAAAAATTATCCAACTAGTGGTCAGAGCACAAACTCAAACCTACGTCTTCTGCCTCTAAGCCCAGTGATCTTTTCTTTCTTTTTTTTCATTCAATTTTATTTTATTTTCAGTTCCAGATTACCTACCTCCCCTATCTTCTCCCTCTCCCACTGAGAAAGCAAGAAACACAAAACCTATTATAAATATGAAGTCAAATAAAACAAATCTGCATATTAGCCAGAAAGAAAAAAATATGCACTCTTGATTCCATAAGTTCTCTATCTAGTGGTGGATACCACCTTTCCTTGTGAGACCTTTGGAATTATGGTGGGTCATTGTATTGACTGAGGTCCATAGTTGATTATCTTTATGATACTTCTTAAGTTGTATATTGTTCTTGTAGTTCTGTTCAAATCATTTTGGTATCAGTTCATAAGTATTGCCAGGTTCCATCCTGTTCATCATTTTTTACATCTAGCATAATAGTGTTCCATCATATTCATATATCATAATTTTTTCAGCCATTCTGGAATTGAGTGGCATCTCCTAAGTTTCCTATTCCTATTTTCCTAAAAAAAAGAACTGCTATAAATATTTTTGTATATACAAGTTCTTTTCCTTATAATTGTATTGGATATGCACAGTTTAATAACTTCTGGGACATAGTTTCAAATTGCTTTCCAGAACTGTTGGGCTAGTTCACAGCTCCACCAACAATTAATGTCCCTTTTCTTTCCTCACATCACCTCCAGCATTTTCCATTTTCCTTTTCTATCATTTTAGTCAATCTTATGGGTATGAGGTGATGCCTCAGAGCTGTTTTAATACATATTTCTCTAATTCGTGATTTAGAGTAGTTGTATGATTATTAATAACATTGATTTCTTCTTCTGAAAACTGCCTCTTCATATTCCTTAATCATTCCTCAACTGGAAATGGATCTTATTATAAATTTGTCTATATCCTATAAATCTGAGAAATGAGAAATTTGTCAGAGAAATTTACTATAAAGATTTTTTCTTGTCTTCCTGTTTTTCTTCTAATTTTAACTACACTGGTTTTGTTTATGCAAAATGTTTTTAGTTTTATGTGATAAAAATCATCCATTTTATCTCCTGTGAACCTTTCTCTCTTTTGTTGATCATGAACTCTTCCTCTATATAGAGATCTGTGACTGCCTTTTACTTTCTTCATGACCTAGAGTATATTTTTAAAATACTACAGTTTTTTAAAAAATAGTTTTGAGGTTAAAACTTTGAAAGTATAAATGATGAAATGTTTTGAATGTAGATCCTTCACATCTTTTTCAAATTTTAGGTTAAGAGTAGCTACACAGTTAAGTATTCTCTCCTTCCTGAATTGTTTTGCTTTTCCTCTGTCTGACATTCAACATTTTGATTATCTGACTTAGATTTTAGTACTTTTGCGCAAGATTTTTCCTAGTATTATCCCACCCCTCAATCTTCCCAGCTGTTAGTGCTTTTTTCAGACAAGATCTCCTTGTGTCTTCTTTCTATGTGTTTCATACAACTATATAAAAGCATATGTCTCCACCATTCGAATATAAGCTCCTTATGGGCAGTTATTGTTTCATATTTGACTCTCTATGCTTAATACCTACCTAGCATAGTATCTGGCACATAGTGAATGGCTGCTGATTGATTAAATCACAGGAATTTTTAGAAGAGTGCAGGTTACCCACAGACTAGTAAATTGCCTCATTTCCCAGAAAGCAGTAGCAACATCAGGCCTCTCTTAGGATATTGATTTAATTTTTCCCCCCTAGGTTACAGGTAAAAGGTGTCTGAGGCTCAATTCACAGATTAAGTTGGGGCAGTCTTGTCAAGAGGCATGTCATCTGTGCCTTGACTAATTATGCCTGAAGCATGATTGATTTATTCATCTTCACTCAAAAACAAAGTCTCAATTCAGATACTGATCTTTTTTGCTCCCATGGAAGAGGATGTGGAAGGGGGTTAGGGAAGAAGAACTCCAATGTCTGATCATGAGCTGTTCTAAGAAGCCAGATGGCAAATCCACTCTAGTTTGCTGAGCAAGAGAAACCATTTGACCGTTATCTGAATCAGTGTCTGCCCTTTAAATAACTACAACTACGTACTGAGTTTTTAGTGATAATGAAGGAAATTGCTATAAGAAATGACAAACAAGATGATTACCAAAAAAACAGGAAAGACTTATATGAGATGATGCAAAATAACATGAGCAGAACTAGGAGAACATTTTACTCACTAAGTATCCAGGACAATTCTGCTATTCTTCATTTTATTTTCTCCATGGATTTTTCTCTAGTGTAAGTTATATGTGTATTCTTTCCCAACATGATGAACATGGTAAAATATATCTATATCTATGTGTGTGTATGTATATATATATATACATATATATATATAATAACACATGTAAAACCTACATCATATTACCTGCCATCTGGAGGAAGGAGGAGGGCTGGCAGGGAGAGAGAGAATATGGATTGCAAAATGTCAGAAAACAATTAATACAAACGTAATCTGGGGGAAAAAAGGGAAAAAAATTTAAATGCACAGAAAAAAAAATGAAAGTAACTATCTGTCCCGATTTGGAGAATTGCTTCTGAGAGAATTGTGTATCCTGAAGCATGCATGAATATTCATTATTTCTAGCAGGCTTGCAACATGGTTGGGGAGAGCATTTTATTCCCTGGTTCTATAGTAAATGACTTCAAATGGACCTGGGTCAGCACCAGCAATGGATTTTTGCTACATTCTTATCTAAAGGAGTGAGAGAACTCTATTAATGTCTTCCTGTGTGTCTGTAAGTATATTTACACATTTATAATATGTATACATGAGTGACATTGTTTCTGTGTATGTTATAGATACACATATGCTTCTATGTGTTTTGTGTAAATATAGATACTCACATAAACACACATACACACACACACCTGTTTGGCTGTCCTATCCTGTTTGGTTCACATGTAGTAAATCAAACACAAAGTAAACATATATTAAAACATTATATCTTGGGGCAGCTGGGTAGCTCAGTGGATTGAGAGCCAGGCCTAGAGACAGGAGGTCCTAGGTTCAAATTCGGCCTCAGACACTTCCCAGCTGTGTGACCCTGGGCAAGTCACTTGACCCCCATTGCTTATCCTTACCAATCTTCCACCTATAAGTCAATACACAGAAGTTAAGGGTTTAAAATTTAAAAAAAAAAAAAAAAAAAAAAAAAAAACATTATATCTTATCCCATTTCACCTTAGCCATATCCTTCCCAAATCCCCACAAAACAACATTTTGCCCTTTTATTGTTCCTTTTAAAATTCAAATTTTATTACCAAATTTTTTTCTGCTGCTAGGCATTTTCTTCTTTCATTCCTTCCCTTTTCTGGTACTTGTGTAAATATGGCTCCCCACAAAAATTAATGCATTCTTAGGCATTCTCTCCAGTATGGAATACACCTTCTCTCAAGCCTCCCCTCATACTGGACCAAGAGGGAGAAAAGTAACAATCATTGCTTCCCACTGGGCTTTCCAGAGTCCCCATCCACTTCCGTGACTCAACAATTTCCTATGTTGTGAGGTTTGCTATATCCAGATAAATCATTATCCAGTATCTGCAATGGGGTGGTACAATAGATAGGGTACCAGAGTCAGAAAGATCTGAGTTCAAATTCAGCTTCCAATACTGCCTAGATTAGTGTGACCCTGGGCAAGGATGCTACTGCCTTGGTTTCTTCAACTGTGAAATGGGAATAATAATAGCACCCACCTCCCAGGTTGTTGTGAAAATCAAATGAAATAATATTTGTAAAGTACTAAGCACAGTGCCTATAACATTAATAAATTAATAATAAATAATAATAAATGATTTTTTTTCCTTCCTGTCTACCTGTATGTATGCTATTAGTCTCGAGTCATTCTTTTTCCTTAAAAGAGTTCAGAACTAGTTCGATCTTTCTCTCCATCTAAACTTCTGTCTTTATACTTGGTGACTTCACGTCCTCAAAGACCCCGACCTACCAGCTTAACAATCCAGGGGTTACAATTCCTAAATTCATGATCTCATTCCATAATGGAGTTCTCCTTCCTTCTAACTCAGTCACACCACCGAGGGAGAGTCATGATTGACGCAGGAACGTCCCACTTCCATGCACCAGGAATACGAAATTCTCCTATGTGACTCCCCCTTTCTCTCCATCTCTCCCTAGGTGTCACTCCTCAAATGAGAATTGGGCAGTCCAACTAGTTACATAATATGCATGGTTCTCTGTTCCAAATGAGTAATGGACTGACCACAGAATTGAGTAAAATGAAGTGACTAGGCTAGATCGTATCTGGCAAAAAGTTCAGTACTTACAACAGTCCTACTGATTGCAGCAAAAGCCCATCTTGTTCCTATTCACTGGAACAATGACTTTCCATTGCCATGGAACTAGGATCAGGCAAAGCTTTTATTGTTGGACTGAAACCAGGCCCGAATAAAGACTTAGATGTAAGATCTCATTGTCAAGAGGATAAAGTTCTTGTAAAAGGCCAGAAACCAGAAACATTAGAATTGAGACATCATGTCCAGAAATTAAAATATGTTAAAAGTATCTACTATTTGGTAAAGACTTTAAAGCTTCTCTCATGAAGATGAGCTAATTTAACAGATTAGCTAGTTAACTATCCTGCAAAGACTCACGGTGTTTACATACTTTATAGAAATGTAACATAGTTTTACGGAAGCCTGTTTTTTCTGATAATATATATATATATAACCCCAATCAAATTGCTTACAATTTCAGAGAAGGGGAAAGGAAGGGAGAGAGGGAGACAACTTGGATTTTATAACTTCTGAAAACATATGTTGAAATTATTACATGTAACTGTGAAAATAAAATATCTTTGAATTAAAAAAAAAAAAAAAGAAATGTAACCTGTTTTGTGGAAGGAAGAATGGTAGCGAAAGAGGCAGCAGGGTGGTACAGCAGATAGAGGACCAGGCATAGAGTTGAGAGAATCTGGGTTCAAATCTGGCCTACCTGTGTGACCCTGGGCAAATCACTTAATGGCATTTGTCTAGCCCTTGCTCTTCAGTCTTAGGGTTGTTACTAAGACAGAGAATACAGGCTAAAAAAAAAAAGTTACTAAGTCATAATGTGGAATGGGACAGAAAGAAATGATAATATCTTAGAGAAGGTGGGGGAAGGAAGGAATCAGAGACAAATTTCTCAATTAACAGCCTATCCAAGTCTTATCTATGCTACTAATACCATAAATAGTTTCCTTTTGCAAAGAGCATCTCACGTTTTTTCCCCTCATCAAGCAGACAAGTGATTTGGAAAAGTATTGGCTTAAATAGTACTCTCAACTACAGAGGTTTAATTCTTTAAGCATTAATAGTCTTAGTAGACATGCAACCTGTGAGTAAATTTGTACATCACTTTGTATTTCCTTTCTCACTTTACAGAAGGTGTATCTTAAGAAACCTTCTAATTAAATTTCCTATTTTAATCCTTGTTTTATTCTTACTAGAGTCCAGGAAAAATCCTAACCCACAAAACAAATGAATAACTAAAAGGATCAAAGTTTGAGGTTTAGAGATTAAGGTTTGACATTTCATTCTAAACCTTCTTAACGTTGAACCTTCTAAATCTAAACCATCCATTTGTTTTGTTTGTTTTTTCTTTAACAAGTTAGCCTTTATTAATATATTACAATGAAACCCAGTTATATAAAACTACTTTTAACAGGTTTTTTTTTTCTCATTATGATACTGTTCCCTTGGGGAAAGAAAAAGAAATATTTGTTATGCAACATCCATTAAACAAGCAAAGTGGATTCTAAGGGAGAAAACAATTTCTTTTACTTCTATGTATTTCCCATGCAGGTGCCTTCCTAGAATATTCCTAGAATAGTGCCTTGCTCACAGCAGACATTCAGTAGTTAACTGCTAATATTAATTTAGATTTACAATCATTTATGGGACTAGAAAATAGGAAAGTGGCAATAAATACATGAAGTATGAGAAAAAACAAAATTCTTAACTTTAACTAATATCTTTAAAGACCCAGAATACAACAGGTGGGGAAAATATCTCCAAAGGTAGGTTCAAGTACTTTTCTTCATGAAATAGAATCCTCAGATTAAACATGTTTTCCTGAACTACAGGAAAGTAGGAAAAATAAAGATAAAGAAAAGGGACTCAGAATAGAATTCCTAATATCCTGGCTATATCATCTATTCCCACAGTCTTATGGTTGATATGCGCACGTGCACACGCGCACACGTGTGTGTGTGTGTGTGTGTGTGTGTGTATCTTTTTCCTTGGCAAAGTATTCTGAAAGCCCTGAATCTTTCAAACTGGGACTTTCAGTTAGAGATTATAGTCGAAAGAGTTTTTCTACCAATAATTGCCTACTAATTGTTCTAGTAGGATCTAAAGTGTGGGGAGGTAATGTAATCTAAGCTAAGAAAGAACTCTTATAGGAGTTAAAATACCTGGGACCTTGGCCTGAATTTACAAATAAATGTATTTATTTACAAATAAATGTATGACCATGAAAGCACTTTGCAATGTATACAATATAAATGCATAGTGTACGTCATATAATATTGAAGGTAAAGGATTTATCTATTCAACATCCAGCTTAGCCTGTTCATTTCCATTGCCCCTAAGACAAGAATCACCAACCTTTCTGTGAAGACATAATTTCATTTCCAAAAGCTCTTGAATCACTCAAACAGCACTACTGACTGTTAAGTAACTATGAGGAATGAGGTGGGGCAGAGAAGGAAGTGAGAACAGAGAAATTATGGCCAAACATAACACTTATTATTGGAATCAAATTATAGAAAAGAGTGTTTGTGTTGAGGAAAAGTTGTAGCAGTTTCATTCTTCTCTAGCTAGAAATCTGAACAAAAAGAAAAATGGGAATTGTGATTGAGGACAGGGTAAAAGAAGCAGCATCCTGGGACAAGGTCTATCAGGTATAGATGTGAGATCTAGAAAAAGGTATACTGATTGAGAACTTTTCAGGGAACTATAAGGGAAACCTGGTTCTTTCATAGAATTCCTCCTTAAGGGAACTTCTTTTTTATTTTATTTTATTTTTTGCTAGGAAAACTAATTACATGTAATACAGAAACATATTCCCAGCAATATCTTAGTTTTCCTTCTACCCTACACTGGGGTAGAGAACGTGTATATATGAACACTGCCTTAATTTGAGGTGATTTCTTATATTTGCCAGGATGTTGCTGCAAGGAAGATACGAAACCCATATCTGAGAGGATACAAAAAATTAGACCGAAGTCATTTGCTCTAGTATTTTCAGTAGTCTGATAATTTCATGGCATATAGAGTTCACTGAGCCCAGCTGAGTAGCATGCAAACTTAGAAGTAGCTAAGTGATATAGAGAAACGTCCAAATTCTTCACAGTACACATGAGTCCCAATCAAAAGGAGACTGAGATGCCATCTTGGGTATCTTGATGATTCCCAATGTAAATATTCAAAATAAGTCCTAGTCACAATCAAAAGGTGTTCTGATATTCTTTTCTTCTGAAAAAGATAAACCTTTTAGGCTAACGAAACTTTGCATTAGCAAAATATTTTGTTCACATTCAACCAGATAAGTTTATTATTCCATCAGTTAATAAGTTAACATTATTCAAAGTATACAAAAAGCTGATCTAATAGCTAGTAAGTAGCAAAAGAAGAAAATTAAATATTCTAAGTTAAAATATGAGACAGAATGTACTAGATATCATTCAAGACCATAACCATACAAAACCAACCAAGTTTTCAAACTAATTTAGTTTTGACAATCTGATGAGTCACTCAGTCATAGTCTAATAATATTAAAAAGAAAAAACTACTCTGTAGATTTAATACATTGTTATGGATCATCTGAAACTGAACATTCTCAAAACAATAATATATAATTTCTTAAATCATTGTTCTGAAATGTTATGTGGCCCTCTAATGTGTTGAGTAGAAGTTCAGTATAACTCCAATATCTAAACTTACTTGCCATTAGGTATATACTAGAGAGTTCAGATCTAAGATTACATGTTTATTTTTAATTTTTTTGTTGTTTTCTAACTTTTAAAAATTTTATTTTTATCATCATGCCAAACACCTGTTTAATTTTTCTAGTACTATAGTGCCTCTTTGAAAACAATGGCTTTGGCTTCTCTTAAGGGTGAATTACCATTCATTTCTAAAGGCAAAGTATATTTTTTTCCTCATTAAACAGCTTTAAAGTTAATCAGCTTGTTTAAAATGCTATAAAAGCATTTCATGGCAGTAGATACACAAAATCTTTAACATATTTAAGATCTAAGAAGCACTGGATTAGATGAAATGAATTAGTCTTTCTAAACCTTATTTTCACTCAATCTCATACAAATAAGGAGCAAGCTATTAAAAGAAAAAAACTGAAAGATTAAACTCACTTGAAATTTTTATTTACCATATGGCTGCTAAAATAATTACAAAGCATTGCTCAGAGTCCTACTAAGAATAAACTATAAAACTTTTTTTTAATTCATTTAACAGTTTAGGTAGTCTTCTAAATGAATAAACATTGAGAATTTTAGAACATCTAACTTTCCAAATTGATCACTGAGGATTCATTTGATATTTTCTCCTAATCTGCATTCAAAACCAAATCAGTCCCTAATATTTGTATAATGCACTAGTAAGATTTTATCTGTCCATTACACAGATGAAGAAACTATGATACAAAGATTTATTGACTTTTGCAGTGACCAATCAGAGAATCTTCAAATGCTAACTATAAGCCAGCTATTGTCAGGGAATTGTGAGGGAATAGGTAGTATTTTTGGAAAGGGGCATACCTTTTATTTGGGTTCTTGTATCTGTGGGTCAAAGATAAGAAACCAAATTTAAAGCTAAGAAATGGATCGGCATAAGGAAATTTAATATAACAGCTTCAATTTCCTATGGCACATTTAGTTTGTATAACTTTTGAGGTTCTCTTAGAGTACACAACCAGCAGTATTCTTTAGCAATCTAAAAAAGGTAAGTAACATCTTTACCAGAAGGCAGAGGGGTAGAGACAGGTAGAATCCTTCAAAGGAAAAAGGGATGGGCAGAGTCTTCTCTGGAAATATTTGGCATACAGATGATTGATTTTTATTAGAATGAGAAGACCTTGAGGGATTTATGGTAAAGATGCTACCCACATTCAGAGGAAGGACTGCAGGAGAGGAAACATATAAGAAAAACAACTGCTTGAACGCATGGGTTGGGGTGGACATGATTGGGGATGTGGACTCGAAACTACCACACCAATGCAACTACCAACAATTTGGAAATTGGTCTCGATCAAGGACACATGACAAAACTAGTGGAAATGCGCATGGGTAAGGGGGGTGCGGGGGGGGGGGGTTGAAGGGGAAAGGAGGAGCATGAATCATGTAACCATGTTAAAAATGAATATTAATAAATGTAAAAAAAAAAAATTTAAAAAAAAAAAAAAAGAATGAGAAGACCTTCCCTGTTTGAGAATAATAAAAAAGAAGAGGTGACAAATACTTTTACAATTTTGAAAAAGGTCCCTTTAGTATGTGTTATAACAGTAGAATCGACCATCTACTTTCAAACCTGTCCATATATGTACATATATATGTATATGTAATACATGTACCTATATATATATATATATATATAAACCTAAAAACAATTAATCATTACTTCACATTATTCCATATTCATTTAAATATGATAAGATATCTGATGTTTGTCTGAATTCATAAATACATTTAAAAAGTTTAACATTTATTCTCTAATTGCAGTTGGGTATTTTCTGTTATTAGGAGAGTAATATATATATATATATGTGTATATATATATATATACACATATATATATTTACATATATATCTATGTAAATGGAGTAGTAGGATGTCTCTATATTGTTAGCCCATGAAGAAGTTGCTTTGTATTTAAATAAGGGAGACAACATGCAGAAATGTAAAATATAGGGATATTATATATATATATGTATATATATATACACAGATATATATATGAAATGGGACATATAAAAATATATAACATTATATAATATAATGATATATAATAATATACTTTATATATATATAACATAGGGATATTTAGAGACTAAATGAAAGATTATCCTAAAGGGGGAGCATGAGTAGCTGTGGAGACTTGGAAAGACCTCCTGAAGAAGACAGTAATTGAGCTGAACCTTGGAGAAAGCCAGGGAGTCTAAGAGGTGGAGATGAAAAAGGAAGAAAAGAAAGAGGAAGACTAGATCATAGATTATATGGAAGGCAATTAATTATGTGGAGGAAGACTGAAAAGATGAGGCCAGGTTGGGAAGAGCTTTAAGTACCCCACAGAGGAATTAATGTTTGATGCTAAGGTAATAAGGAGGCACTGGTGCTCATTATGTGTAGAGGAGAGGAATGAATGAGATCGGTGAGTGGGGGCTGGGAGGGTGGGATGATTTGTCCAGACTTGTGCTTTAGGTAAATCACTTTGGCAGGTATTCCACTTAAAGCCAAAAGTCAGATTTCAGGGAATTCAGGAGAGAGAGGAAGTAAAGTGAAAAAATGGAGAAGTATTTTTCAAGTTTAGCTGAAAAAAGGAATAGCTATAAGACAATAGCTAGACAGGAAGAGCATGTGTTGGGGCCAGGATTTAAAACTAGTTCTTCCTGTTATCAAATCTTATGCTCTATCCATAATGCCAAATTAAGTTTATATCTCTAGCTACTTAATTTAGGAAAGAAAAAAATTTTTTTTATTTTCATCAACAGTGAAATATCATATAATTGATATTATTTTTCTTATTTTCTCAATGGGTGGGGTAGAGACTGGAAGGAAGAAGGGAATTTGGAACTCAAAGTGTTTTAATTGTTAAAATTCAATACGCCCACACATAAGAAGAGGCTGTAGATGGAGAACTGTTTTCAGAGTCAAGTAGACACTGTTCAAAGTCCCTCCTTGGCAAGTCCTATGACCCTGGATAAGCTACCTAACTCCTCTGTTTTCTAACATTAAAAATTCCAGAGAAGGATCTTCATGGGTAATAGTAATTAATTCCTCACCAGAAGATTCCTGATACCTGTGAAATCATGTCTATTTCTTTAAAACAGCATTATTATTCAACTTGGGTCCTATTTTACACTTGTGTGAGTTTGAATGCATCCACTAGAAATAGGAATTCAACTCTGTGAAGACTATAGTGAATTAAATTCTCTAACAAAGAATTACTTGAGGATAGTATTCCAGAACATATGTAGATGCCAGATTAATTGCTATATAATGAAAAGATCTTCATTTGTAAAAGGATTAAAATAATGTTAAACAAGAATCACTAAACTAGTATACAGTTTGGTAATTTTCCACCTTGGTTTGTCTTCTGGGCAATAAAAAAAAAAATCATGAAGAAATGGTAAGTTCCTCATTTCTTCTTTCCTACAAACCACATTTTCCAGCCCTTTTCAGGAATCTAACAGTTATTTAATCTTTACTTCACATTATTCCATATTGGTTTTAGGTATGATAACATATCTGATTGGTGTGAATTCATGTTTATGTTCCCTCCAAACTGGCCTATTAGCTCTTGTCCATATGGAACAATTCCATCATGCACCTCTCTTCTCGGTACCTTAGCACAGTCTCTCCCCATGCCTGGAGTCTTCTCCCTCTGTACCTCCACCTCATACAAGCTGTGACTTTCTTCAAGGTTCAGTTTCAGCACTCTCTCCTACATGGGACCTGATCCAGATTCTCTTCCCCAGTTCCTGATGCCATTCCTCCCATCAAATAAATTACTTTGTATTTGCCTCAGATATTTTGCACTTCTATGTTCAAAATGCCCTCTTTCCCAATACAATCATGCTCTTTGAAAGCAGATATTGCTTTATTTTTAATTTTGTATCTGTAGCACTTCAAAGAGTTCCAGGAACATAGTGGGCACTAACCATTTGTGGAATAAATCAGTAGATAATTTTGTTAGAATGCAAAGATAAATAAAAGTAGTTAACTACCAAAATGTCTCTTTCTAGACCACCCAAGATGTACTTTATAGCAGTTGGGTGCATTATTGAGATAAAGGGAAACAATTCACATTCCAATAAGCAAAAGTAGAACATAAGAGTACATTGGGGCTGCTTTTAGATTTTTCTCATTTCCCTATTTACATCTGAAATTTGACAAATCAGAAATCCATCGCTACGATTCAGGGCTGAACAGTCCAAGTGACAGATGCTATTGAAGGCTTAACAGATACTTTCCTAAATGTGTCCAACTATGATGATAAAAACTAGCTCTGTAAAGACACTTTTAGGGAAGTGGTACTTGCCAGAAACCTAACTGTTATTTCTTTCTTGACCAGCACTGCATATTGACATGTAAGAAAAATTTGCCCATAACTTCTCTTAGCCTAGAAGAGGTAACAGAATTACTGTAATTGTCACTCAGTTACTAGAACAATTTGCTTTGTAATCAAAAGGGAAGTCCTGGACAAATATGGGGCAGGGGCACCTAATGAATTTGTCCTCTGCTCTTGTAGGAAACCAAAGTCAGCACTACAGAATTATATGTAATAATTTCACTGAAGTGTCTCTCTTTTTTTTTTAAGTTCCTTCCCCAAAGAGTTTCCCTTTTATATTTCAAAAGTGTGGTTAGTTCAAGTTTCAACAAGACTAAATAGGGACAATACTAAAGCATCTAATATCATAAGTCAATTGTGAAACATATCGTAGGAGATGATGAAAAAGAAACTCAAAGATGGGTTTCTTAATTGTTTTGTGTGTGTCAAATACTACCCTTTAATAATCTGGTGAAGCTTGTAGAACAATTCTCAGAATAACATTTTTCAATGCATAAAATAAAATATACAAGATTACAAAGTAAACCAATTATATTGAAATACAGTTAACAAAAAAATTTTTTTTTTAAGTTCATGGATTCTAGATTGAATTCCTTGCCAAAAATGTAAACCTTGAATCTAAAAGGAAACCCATCTTAGTAAATTTTGATATTAAGCAACAGATGATAAAGCAACTACAAAGATAGAGTTTGTTTATTTAGGATCATGACTAATTATTAAAAATAATTTATTTCTACCTCCCCATTGACTAAAGCCACTCCTACCTATAGCTTCTCTTTTTTGTTTACAAGCAACAAATAATGGAAATAAAGACCCAAAAGACTCTTAGGAGAGCCAGGTAAGAAAAGAGAAATTCACATATCTTCCTGTTATCTCTCTAAAAATCTATATAAGCACCTTGCATTCTACAGTTCCTTGGAAGTCTCAAGACTGAGGTTAGATATGTCTTCCCAGACTAATCTACCTATCTCATTCAAAAACCCTTATTATATCGGGGTGAACATGACTGAGGATGTGGACTCAAAACTACCACACCAATGCAACTACCAACAATATGGAAATAGGTCTTGATCAAGGACACATGACAAAACCAGTGGAAAAGTGCATCGGCCATGGGTGGGGGGATTGCGGGGGGTGAAGGGGAAAGTAGGAGCATGAATCATGTAACCATGTTAAAAATGAATATTAATAAATGCTTAAATTTTTAAAAAAAGAAGTTGAGAGGCAAAAAAGGAGATTGAAAAGTCCACACTAAAAAAAAAAAAAAAAAAAAACCCTTATTATAACTACTTTGGCAGTTCTATGTTTTAAGGCAGCAGAGATCACACAGAGTTGGACCTGACTGAAAAATAACTAAACAAAAATTCTCAAGACACAATCTTTCTGGAGATGTCCCAAAACAAACAATAGATGATTGCTAAATAAATGTGAATTTACTAAATAATAAATGATATCAGTAAGCAAAACTATAAAACGGCCCATTTTTTGTTCTTCCATTTAATGTCATGAATTGATTTTTCCGTTTTGTTGAAGAAAGAAAACTGTAATATTAATACTAATATTAATACTTAAACTATTGTTTGTATTTTCGTCTCATCCATAAGAAACATTTTTTAAATTTAACATTAATCTACATAAAAGGACAATTTTTTGAGTCACCTCTATAACTGGACTATATTCCCTCCTCTACTTTGCTGACTACTGACTTTGGCTTCTTTTAAGTCTCAATTAAATTCCCATCTTCTACAGAAAGCCTTCCACAAATCCTTTAATTCTAGAGCATTTCCTCTCTTTTCCTATTTATCATGTATATAGCTTGATTTGTGTATTTTTGTTTATATGCTATCTCCCCCATTAAATTGTATGGTCCAGTGAGAGCAGGAACTGTCTTTTTTCTCTTTTGTATTCTCAATCTTAGCACAATATCTGACATATTGTAGACATTTAATAAATGTTTGATTGATTGATTGTTTGATTGGCAAGTAGCTATTTCAACTGTTACTCTGCTGTACTTGCTCTCTATATCACCCAAACCTTCTAAATTAACAAACAACAAATTAAATATGTTGTGTTTAATTTAAACATATTAATTGTCCCCTCCTTTTTTCCTTTTTTTTCCCCTAGAAAGTTCAGATTGAGTAGGGGAGAAGGAAAGAAAGAGAGAGCCAGCGTGCACTGAAATCTGACAATCAGTACCTAAGATCAGTCTCACTAATTACTGACATAATAGTATAATACCAAAGAGGAAAGGCAATAATACATATATATTTCTTGCTTTATGTAAATGGACCATTCCACAGATCTCTGCATAAAGAGATTTTTCCTTCCTGTGAATTCATCCAGCAGATGTGGAGAAAGGAGGCAAAGAGGTAGGAAGGAGGCCACCTTAGCCATGGAGGGAGAGGGCCACCACACAGTTCAATGACACATGGAGACCAGGAACAGAGCAGGAAGAACAAAAGGAAGATGTGGAGGCCAGGGGCAGCCAAGTTGGGGTCCTGGCCAGAACCCAGAGGAAGAATACAGGGCAGGGCAGGGGCAGAAAAGTGGGGGCTGCACAAGGACACAGACACAGACAGGAGATGACAGTGTAATGCAGGACCAGGGAACAGACACGCTTACCAAGTCAAGTGTGTAGGGACAGAAATAGACAAATAGCAGTGATTCCCAATGTGGGCACTACCGCCCCCTGGTGGGTGCTGCAGTGAACTGGGGAGCGGTGATGGACACAGGTACATTTATCTTTCCTATTGCTATTAAAATTTTTAAAAATTTGATTTCCAGGGGGCTAAGTAATATTTTTTCTGGAAAGGGGGCAGTAGGCCAAAAAAGTTTGGGAACCACTGACATATAGCCTTGGTGCCCCCTGAACAGATGACAGTTTCTCCTGTGCCTCCATTTTTTCTGATTTCACTTAAATGGTTTTTGCTTTGTTTTGTTTTGGTGTTGGTCTTGGGATGGGAGGCTTGAGGCCTGGAGGGGCAAAAGCATGGTACTCTAGAGTAAAGATAGCATGTTTTTTGGGGATACAGATTTTTTTCAGAACTCTTTAAGTTGAATTCACATAACATAAACTGAGAATCGTCTATATTCGTTCACAACAAATGACTAAAGACTGGTATATCTTTACTTGTGAATTTGTCTTCACTCCCCTAACAGATTATATAGCAATCAGAACCATGGCTTACATATACTAGGTACTCAAGAAATAATTTTTTTTAAAAACCCTTACTGTGTATTGGCTCCAAGGCAGAAGAGTGGTAAGGGCTAGGCAATGGGGGTTAAGTGACTTGCCCAGGGTCACACAGCTGGGAAGTGTCTGAGGCCAGATTTGAACCTAAGACCTCTAGTCTCCAGACCTGTCTCTCAATCCACTGAGCTACCCAGCTGCCCCCTCAAGAAATAATTTTTTGTTAAATTTTTCAAGATAGTTGTCAGTGTTAATAGAGAGTGGAAAGGTAGGGCAGGCAGGGGGTCAAGCTTTGATTTGCTTAGTTTATGCTCTTTGATTCTGCCAGGTGAGTTTTATTATTTTATTTCCAGAGTTAAAAACTATCTTCTTAAAAGTGGTCATGAAATATCCTCCTGGTATTGAGAAAATCATTTAACCCCTCCTGGACTCCCTTTCCTAATCAATAAGATAAGAGATTTGGCCTAGATAATTTCTAACCACCACAACCCCCTAAATAGATAAAACTATTTAAAAGCAAAGAAATAAAGCTCTCCCAGCCAAGCTACATAATCTTGTTTTGACACCTCTAGAAACTTAATTGTCCACCTAACAGTTTCAGAAAGAATACATTGTCTTAACAAAAAGAAAGCACTATTAACTCAAAGGGATCTAAAGATAAATGTAATTCTAAAATTATATTCAATAAACATAAAATCTGATATGATAAAGACTTTCTCAAGCCAACATTCACGGAACTACTTTACAGATTTTGATTCAATGAAATGATCATTTATTAAGTGCCAACCATGTGTCAGGCATGCATGCAAAAAGTCTCTACCCTGAAGAAGCTAAACTCTATTGAGTATTTTGGAAGGATAAGATTTATTCACTTTAACATTTCATGGCATAAACTATTTAATCTTTGGGCTTTTTTCTACAACAAAAAATATCCTTTTCTGTTTACCATTTTTATCAGTCATTTGGATGTATGGCATGCTGATCAAATTTATAGATGACTAGAACTAAAACAGAAAACAATGAAGACAGGCCAGAACAATGAGCTAACCACTGACATCAATAAATACTAAATACCTAAGAGTACAATATAAATAGTATTAAAGTACTATGTGAATATAGAAAAAAATTTTAAAAGGTATATTACCTGCCCTCTAACAAAGTTTCAGTTTAAGAAAAATAAATGCAAAGTCCTATATTTGAGGATTTTTTTAATGCACAAGTACAAAATTAGAGAAGATATGGTTAAACAATGATTCAAGAGACAAGTACCAGGGAGTTATGATAAGCAAACTCAATATGTCAACCCGAAAAAGCAAATGAAGCATTAAATAGCCTTAGCAGAGCTCCTACTATACTCTGCTCTGGCTAATAGCTGATAATAACTAACTTTTATATAGTGCTTTAAAGTTTTCAAAGATCTTTACATTTATTGGCTCATTTTATCTTTACAACAACCCTATGAGGTAAGTTTTAGTATTACCCCCCAATTTATAGATGGGAAACCAATAGCTCAGGGTCACTTGGCTAGTAAATATCTTAAGGAATAGTTTTGAACACAGGTCATACTTTAGGCTTGAGTTCCATCTACTTTACCATGTAGTTGCTTATCTTTGATATTATAAGCAGTTCTAGACAACACAATTGAGAATAATAAACTGAGGGCATCTTTAAGGTAGTGAAAAGGATGGTCTGAGAACTAGAAACAATGCTAATACCAAATCTTTGCAGAGATGCAGCTGAGTGGCTCAGTGAATTTAGAGCCAGACTTATAAACAGAAGGGTTCAAATCTGGCTTCAGAAATTTCCTAGCTGTGTGAACCTGAGCAAGTACCTTAACCCCAATTGCCTAGCCCTTACTACTTTCCTACCTTGGAACCAAGATTTAATATTGATTCTAAGATGGATGGGAGGGTTTAGAAAAGAAACCAAGCAGGTTTATGCAAAAGAAAACTTAAGAGACATAACAGATATCTTCACATACCATCACAGAAGAGTGATATGCCTTGTCTTATATGGTTGTGGAGGGCAAATAATAACAATATGCAAAAACTGTAAAAAAAAAAAAAAAAAAAAAGGCCGATTTCAGCTTATTATAAAGGAAAAGTCTTGAGAGTTAAGAGTTGTCTTAGTAGAGTCCCTGTGTGTTGGGTGCTAAATATCTTATGAATAAGGCCACATTGGCTATTTTTTCCCTAAAAAGTCAACAAAACCATCCTTGAAACTTAATTAGTCCAGCAGTCTAAGGCTGAAATTGGTGAGATAGTTTTCCAGTTGCCAAAGGCAACTAAGTTCCTCAAGCTCCATGGCCATCCCAGCCATAGTCAATGTCCCCTTCTGACTGGATGAGTTCTCATGGCAGAAGAGGAATGGAACTGTACTCAACTGGATCATCATCTTTGCTTAAAATTCTTTCCATGAAGAACATGAATCATGTAACCATGAAAAAATATTCTAAATCAATTAAATAAAAATTTTTTAAAAAGAGAGATCAGAGAAAGAAGAAAAGGCCCCATATACAAAAATCTATTTAAAACAACTTCTCATAGTGGCCCCAAACTGGGAGCTAAGGGGGTATGCAACTTTGAGGAATGACCAAAAATCATGAATATAAATTAAATGGAATATTATTGTACCATAAGAAATGATGAGATAGTTTCAAAGGAAACTGGGAATATCTCTATGAATTGATGAAGTAGGAGGTGAAAACTAAAAGAACAATTCTTATAATGACAACATTATAGAGAAAAACAGCTTTGACAATGACAAATCATAAGCCAAGAGGCATGAGGATGAAATACTATGCTCACCTTTTACAAGAGAGATGATGGACTTAAAATGCACAAAGATTCATATGGTTTTGGATATGGCCAATGCAGGAATTTCTTTTGGTGGACTATGCATATTTGTTATGATTTTTTCATTTTTAAAAGTTTGTTTCTCATTTTTAATAGTTTTCAACTGAGAACATATTTGATGGGAAAAATAATAAATATAAAAATTAAAATAACTTGGCAAAAAATGAAAAAACAAACTAATGGTAAACTGAAATAAATAAATAAATGAAATTCCTTCCGTGTTATCATTGGTCAAACATATTTTGCTAAATGCCATATGATTTCCTAGTGGCTCATCTTATTCAGATTCTAAGGCTTTCTCCCACCCCAAACTCAGACCAGCCTGAGCTAGGCCTGGCCAGAATAGTAGGCTTCTTATTATTGGAGGTAATGCTTCAAGCAGAGCCTAAGTGACCCCTTGTCATTGGGTTCTTGCCCAGGTTTGGTTTGGATTAGATGATAATCAGATTCCTTTAAATGAACTCCAAAATTCTATAATTTAGAATTAGGTTTTTCTACCTAAAATACTACAACCTTCAAGTAGCTAATACTCTTAACTTTAAAACCTAGGATTCCTCTCATTCACCATCTCTAACCAAAATTTCCTCTTCTTGTTTCATGCCTCCTTTTAAGTCACACAACCAGTTTTTTTGTTTGGGATGACAGGGGGAGTTGGAAGGCTGGGGAGGTGTGGAGTGAGAGGGGAGAGGGGGTTCTACAATTATATAAGTAGTTTATGTGGAAAATATTTTCCCAAGAATCCACTTATGTGTTCTTTCCTCTTTATAAAAGAGAATTCAAGCTCTTTTAACACAGTACTCTATCACCGTTATATAACTCTGAGCCTCTAGTATTATTCTCACCCTTTTGGCATTAATACAAGATTAATCATATTCAGAGTACTTTGTTTTCTTCTGTACACTGTATATATTAAATTACTTTAATCTTCCCACAAATCATCCCATCCAATCCATTTATCTTTGTCTCTCCTTCTTTGGTTTCCCTCTACTTCACAGAGGGACAAATAAAAGAAAAATCACTTAAACTTATATGCCCATATCCTAAATACAAATTTCAAGTCAAACAACATAGATGATGTCATGACTATTTTTTAACAGCATCTGACCTCTTAGGTCCAAGCTTACTCTCTGATTCTTTGGCAAATATCCGCATAGAAAGAAAGAAGGCCCAGTTATAGGACCAGAAGCTTGATACATACCTGAGATTATGCTCCATATCTAATGTCTGACATAAAATCATTTATTAAATTTTCATTCCTTTTTCATTAATGCAATGTATTGTATTTTTTTACTTGCTCTTTCAGTACATAGCATTGTAAAGTCAAGTGTACCAAGAGAAACTACATCAATCAAAAGCACATGCTAATTTTACAATCTGTTGAAGCTCCAGGGACAGAGGATGAAATGATTCCTACATAGCCATAGATTTAGTAAGTAACAGAGACAATACAGAAATCCAGGACTTTCTGATTTTCAGTACTGTACTCAATCCATTCTGCAATACTTACTACTTTCATTGATGACAAAATCTGCCCCAATTCAAATTCAACACAAAGTGTTAAGAAATATCAGTCAAGAAATATTTATTAAAGCAACCACAAAGTGTTCAACAATGAGAGAAGTGATAAGATTATCTTTGTCTTTGGGTCAATCCAATTATCAATTAATTGGATAAAGTTATGAATGTTACTCTATGCAAATAGCATAAGGTGAGAGAGAGGGCTAACACATATCAGAGATCAGCAAACTAAGAATTATGGGAAAATAGCTGACAGTTCATTTTTTTATTTGGTCCCCAGCTAAGAATGGTTTTCACATTTTTTTAATGTAATGAAATTTTATTTTTAAATGTAAGAACCATTTTTTACTCCAGGCCACAGAAAGGAACATTTTGCTGGGCCATAGTTACCTACCCCTACTTTAAATAATAACAAGGAAATGAAAAAAACTGTTGGGCCAAAAATGACAACATGAAATTTAATGAGAATAAAGGAATGGTTTTATCCTTGGGCTCAAAAATTCAACTTGTAAAGTACAAAATGAAGGAGACTAAACAATAGTTTTCATGAAAAAGACCTGGGAAATGGCAATGCCATTTTTAGCTATATCAAGGCAGGCACAAAATATGACCACATTAAGAGACAGTCATACTATACTTTTCCTGAGTCCAGATCATGTCTAGAGTTTTGTACATAGCACTATGTCCAACACTTTAGAAAAGATATCAACAAATTCAAGCCCCAGAAAACTGAAGAACTTTCTTCCTTAAAATAAAGAACCTTGGGGCAGCTGGGTAGCTCAGTGGATTGAGAGCCAGGCCTAGAGACAGGAGGTCCTAGGTTCAAATCCGGCCTCAGACACTTCCCAGCTGTGTGACCCTGGGCAAGTCACTTGACCCCCATTGCCTACCCTTACCAATCTTCCACCTATAAATCAATACACAGAAGTTAAGGGTTTAAAA